>NW_017306846.1:310241-332348 GCF_000935625.1 Nanorana parkeri | reverse complement strand
CACTTTTTTTGTAGGGGGGGGGGACCCCCCCCCCCCCTCAAGCATATAAGCATAAGAAGAACATGCAAACTCCTTGCAAATAGTGTTCTGACCAGGATTCGAAACTAGGCCCGCCAACCACTGAGCCACTATGGAATCTATGTCAAGTTTTTATGCCATTTTCATTTAAAGTTAAGAAGATTTCCCATCACAAGATTTAAACCCTTCGTGACTTCCGTTCATCGATCCCCTCCCCGTTCTATGGGACCGAGAGCGATGCAGATTGCATCACTTCCGGTCGCTGGGCTGCCAGTTCTGGGGTCCTGCAGCCCAGCTATAAGCTATTGAAGTGCGATCTGCACTTCAATAGCTTATTTCCAGTGTAAAGGTGACACTGGGGGTCTTTTGGACCCCCAGCATCACCTTAAAGAGTACCTGTCACCACCATCTGCTATCACATGGGGGGGCTTGCAAGCCCCCCTATGTGATAGCAGTCAAAGTAAAGTAAAAAAAAAGAAAAGTTTTTTAAATTAAAATAAATCTAATAATAATTTAAAAAAAATTAAAAGTCCCCCGCCCCCGTGAGCCACGTAAACACGCGTCGGGTGCGGCTACGTATGAAAACGACGAACGCGCTACACATGTTGGGTATCGCCGCGCACGCCGGAGTGAGAGCAATAATTCTAGGTCCATTATTTTGGGGTATCTATAAATTGATTACCTGTGGGGGCTTTTAAAGCGTCTTCTATGGACTTTTTGGGGTACTGCAGTTTTTCGCCGTTTCACGGACGCACGCAATTTGTAACCTGGGCATGTTGGGTATCGTTTTACTCGTTGTAACTTCATCTTTTATATTTCATTTAAAAATTGGTATTTTGTTGTGTTTTTGGCATTTAATTAAATTTTTCACTAAATGTTGGGGTTTAATAAGGAGTTGCGCTAATATTGCGCAACATAAAAATTAGGAGATCCTGTTAATTCATTCAGTCCATTGCATCCACATGCATGGAATAGTACCTGGTGTATCCGTTTCACCTGCCCACTGATTGAGTAGTCATCTAAAGGTGAGCGTGTGGTTCCCTCATGACCAGGTAGATCCACGCAAATCAGATGTATGTTCTTAGGAAGAAACTGCAAATAAACAGCAGTTATAAACTGGTTATATTCACAGGAAAGCCGGTGTGATTTACTCCACATTTTTATAATAAACCTTCACTCTACTAAAGACCCAAAAAGAACACAAAAATGTAAAGACCATCCTCAGGATACTTTCCACCCCCTTCTGATTGCTAGATGAGAAGAAAAAAAACAGTCGCAATGCCCATTTTACTTACCTAAAGCCACGATCATGTGCCACCAAGGTCCCAAGTGTTCTCTCTTACTTTGTTTACCCCTTGCAGGGTCCTTCTATGAGTGTTTATGTCACTTCCTGCGTGACGTGGACATTTCCAATTGGCTGTCCAGCGGTGGGGTCCTCTCAGGATCCAATGTCATGTAAGGTTATGGTAGGGGACCCGCAGTCTTGGGTGTATCTGCAGTGCTATATTGTTACAGTTTATTTGGATTGAGGGCCCCTTTGTAGTGTCTGTATAAATGCACTTAGTTGAGCATTACTTGCTTCAACCGATAAGAAACAAATGTATTTGTTATGGGTTAGAGCAGCCTTTCTCAACCAGGGTTCCTTCTTGCTTCTGTGCCTCGAAATTTTCACACATTGCCCTGCCTTTCCGTGGTACAGGCAGGCTGGCTGCTAGCACCTGGCAAGGAATGACGTTAATCCAGAGAGGGTAGGATCCATTCAGAAAATAGAAGTTCGCCTCCCGCTCTATGCCATACTGGCTCCTGATGTGATGGTAGGACTCTGATGTCAAGGGGGCTCCTGATATAAAGGGGGGGACTCCAATGTGCAAGGAGGCTTCTGATGTAAAGGGGAACTCTGATGAAAAAGGGGGTCTCCGCTCCTGATGTGAAGGCCAAATTTGCGATGTGAAGGGGGGGCACCTAGTATGAGGGAATGATGGGAAAGGGGGGGAATCTGATGTGATGGGGAACCCCACTTTTTTTTCAAGTGGGGCTTCCCTTAAAATCCATACTAGCCACCTATTCAAGATAAGGATCTGGTATGGATTTTAGAGGGACTATATTTTTTACATTTTAGACTGGGGTGCCTCGAGATTTTGTTTACGCCTAAAGGGTGCCATGACTGAAACACTGGGTTAGAGGGAGGAGGAAGGGGTGGGATGGAGACAAAATGATCCTGGAATATAAAATGTAAATTTAAAACTGACACAAACATTTAAAAGCACAAATCTGGAGAGACTTTTGTACAGAAACTACAAAGGTGAACTCAATCCACATAAACAGAAAAATAAACTGTAACAATAAATTCAAATGTGATAAAATAATAAGCAATAGGTTAACGTAAGTAAGCCTGCGTCCAGAGTAGGGTTATTAAGCGGCTGTAACAAGTATTATAAAGAAGTCATATGCTCATATGGAAAGAAGACTCTAGGAGATGTTACAACATGCCTGAAGGACCTTTCATTTCCCCTATACGCCTGAACAGGGACTTTTTAAATGGGCAAAGCTCTGATACTTGAGTGTAATGTCAGAGCTAGGCCCCTCCCTCACACACCGTACACACACAGTCCTATTGGCCTGCCACTATAACGGGCTTCCTCACTGGTCAATAGAAAAGCGTGGGAGGCAGGAAAGGGCTGGCCATCGCCGTCACTATCAGGAAGTGCTGAAACTTTGCAGTCACCTGCACTTTAAACCTGCTAGGCACCAAATAAATAAAGAAATTGCTACATGTTTCTATAATAAGCCTTAGGATTCCTCTCCACAACCCGCACCCCCTTTCCACCTACAGTTCTCTTGCTGAATTTATCAGCAAATGTTCAGAGTGGAAATGAGGAAAAATGAAAACAAAATTATCACTGTTTGCTCATTTTCAGGATTGGTGCTGCCCTAGGCACTGGCCTGCATGCACCATTATGATGACAGGTCCACACTTATTCTGTATCTTGTACATCAGGTTTTACAAATTCCCTCACTTGCAATGTAAAAGCAAATAAATATGACAATAAATAAGGCTGTCTCCTCTCACCTTGGCTATAGCCAGCCACATGTCCTTATGGGCGGAGAATCCGTGTAACATAAGGATGGATGGTTTGGGTCCCGGTCTACCTCGGCTTGTGTAGCAGAATCTGTAGTTTCCATAGTTGGCATATTTTACTTGCATCCCCAAGACCCTGCGCCAGTACCTGAAACATAGACCCAAGGTCAATGCTGGAAATCACAATTACACATATTAATTCAATCAAATCAGCTTGCAGGGCTGAGGTATAATGATATGCAGGTCATGTCAAACCATCTTCTGGAGGGCACATTCACACCACATCCAGATCATCTCCAGACCAGATTGTTTCCGGAACCAAAATACATCCTAATGTATCCCTATGTTATTTCTGGCCTCTGTTCACACCAGTGCAGACCAGACCAGAAAAATACTGCTCGTCTCATTTTGTCTGGTCGGGAATGCACACATAGAAATGCATAAAAAATGCATACAAACACATGCAAATGCACTGGAACGCACCTGAAAACCCATTTTAAGCTAAAACAAAAAGGCACAAAAAAACCCCGAACTGCGGAACATAGAGAAATTGCTGAAAAACGTTGCAAAAACCATCCCCATGCAGTGGGTCTACCCATTCACTGCAAGGGTTAACTAATTTTTGTCTAGGGGGATTCTTTAAAGCAATTACCTGATCCCTGTTGGCTTCAAGACCGGTGCCTGCAGCCTCTTCCCCTCTCCTCTCCAGTGGTTCGTGGCCTGCTGATATCACGTGTAATGCAGGGTCCATAGCCCTGCATTAGACATGAGGACACAGAGAAACATTCCAAAGCCGGAGCGGAGGGGGGAGTGGTGAGCGCTGACTGCCAGGGGAAAGGGGATCAGGGAAGTAAAACTGCTTTAAAGAATCCCCCTAGACAAAAATGAGCAGTTAATCCTTGCAGTGCAGGGGTAGCCCCACTGCAAGGGGAGGCTTTTTCTGTATTCGGAGAGAGGCTTTAAATAAACACTTATTTGGAGAATAAATAAGGGGAAGACCACCCGGCGGTTTTATGGTTGGAACCCCTTGGAGGTTTGTCCCAGAGTGATGGGCATAGCAATGGACACAACATATGCCCAAACTTTCACAGACAGAAATAAGAACAGTGAGCAGGATCATCCGTTTTAAGAGGTGCAGTTTGGCCAAGTGTTTTTTCATGCAGACTGAGTTTGGGGGTTACAGTACTTTTAATGCAAGATAAAAACATCAGGGTGATAATTCAGGTGTAAAATTACAATTTCTAGGTGAACTTAGGAAGTTTAAAGTGGACCAAAACCCAATAACTGATGATTTGCTGTTATAGGGAACCTTGAGAAATGGTAATTGTGCCTGAACGGTACCCTGAAAATGTTACCTTTTGTCTGGAATTCCTCCTGAAGTAAATAGCAATGCACTTCATGGTATGGGAATGTGCCTAGGCACTCCTGTACCTACAGCTTCATAGGTGTAGATCTGCAGTGTGAGATCTAGGGCACTGCTGATGGCTAGCCTCGGGAGATTTGGTGAGGTCACTATTGTGCTGCTCACTGTTGTCCTTGCTGGAGGTTCTGACATAAGAAAGCAAAGCCCTACCTCTACCCAGATGGCTGCCTCCAAATAGAGACACAGTGCAGAACAAAGCATGGTAAGTCAGTAATGGAGAAAAGATAATCTGCAAGGATACCACTAGGAATACTGGTGAGTAGACCAGTTCCCCTTTAAGGGTTTAGTTAAAGTAAGACTTAGGATCAGGGTACAGGGTTTAAGTTTAAAGAGAACCAGTCACCAACGAGCACTGTAACAATCAGAATCACCACAATATCAGTCCTGCATCACACTGTGTACATTTCCATCGCACATTCAATAGAGCAGCTATTTTAATCAGAACCTTACCAATAATAGATCTTGATGAGAGCAGCGGGCCACAGGAAGAAGGAAGTCACAAAAGCCAAAATCGGGATCAGCAAAGTACCTCCAGCTATTAGGAACATATTCAGTACGTCCAGGTCCATGATCCCGGTCAGACCTTGTGAGGAAAGACAGGAAACAGAATATAGTGTAAAACACAATGCAGCTGTACAACACTTCATAGAACCCCCTATATACCTACATACATAGCCTCAGCACAGGTCTCTGTAATCCTGTACGTGTACGCCATAGGCATGGTATAATGGGAAGACAGAGAGTGATATTTATCAAAATTGGGGCAGGCAGAATCTGGAGCACTTGCCCACTGCAACCAATCAGCTTCTCTCTTAAGTTTGTTCAGTTAAGCTTTAAAAATGAAAGAAAAATGCTAATTGGTTGCTATGGGCAACTGCTCTAGTTTTGATCAATTCCCCCCAAAGTGTTCAATAGGACAGAAGAATCATCAAAGGGTATCTATGGTCAACAACTAAAAATAAATCTGTATTTCTATATTGAATTTCCCACTCCTAATAACCATATCAATCTAGAACTTTGTAAACGTATTGTCCATAGGATGTACCGTATTTTGCGGTCCATAAGACGCACCGGACCATAGGACGCAGGGAGGTCCGGCGCGCCTTATGGAGCACTCGACAGACTGTAGCTTCTGACACAGCTTCTATGGCAGAAGCTGTGACAGAAGCTGCAGTTAGTGACCGCTGAGACAGGTGGCGCTGTGATTACAGCGCCACAGTCTCAGTGATCACACAGAGCAGACGAAGAAAGTCCGTTCTTCGTCTGCTCTATGGTGATCTCGATCGTCGCCGCTGCTCGGTTTTAATACGAGTGATCTCATTAGATCACTCGTATTGAACGAGCAGTGGCTCCTGTTGCTGAACTTGATCGCCGCCGCCGCTGCTCGGCTTTAATACGAGTGATCTCATTAGATCACTCGTATTAAACGAGCAGTGGCTCCTACTACTCGCCCGGCGCCTGAAACTGCATGTCTCAGGCGTCGAAATTCGCTCCATAAGACGCAGGCACATTTTCCCCCTCCTTTTGGGGGGTAAAAAGTGCGTCTTATGGAGCGAAAAATACGGTACTTCCTCAATGCACTGACACAATAGCACTCAGCCCTGTGTCACAACTCTCACAGAGCCTGCCTTCTGAACAATGCAACGTTATCATTGCTTGCTGGAAGCAATGCATGATGGGATATGCAGTCTTGAGAAATGGAGATTGCATCACATCAAGCAGCAGGAAAAGAGACACAGAGCACACTGGGAATCCAGGGAGTTGGTGAAAGTGATGGGCAGATGGAAGGCATCACAGCCTACAGAAAGGTGAATTTTTTTCACGTAAGCTTTGATTGCATTATCAAAAACAATTATATAACAGTATTCCTATTACAGTGCTGATGTTATAACAGGATAGCGTATGCTGGGACTTTACAGATCCTTTAACAACTAATTTTCAGAGCAATCATCCAGCATTGAAGCAGAGCTCCAGACAAACATGTTATTAATAAAATGTGCTATGTAACAAATTGGTATCTCCCATGAGGCGTATGCCACCTCCAGGATCACTGCCGTCTCTTTATTATTTTACAGATTCATTGATGCTGGATAGCGTACCTCTCATTATCCTTCTGGCACTGTGACTATGAGAGTTGTGGATAAATACTTATACTTGTTTCACTCCTTACCGAAAGTCCCTTGTAATGGGGGGTGCTCGCAGTGACTGCTGATGGCGCCGCAAATATCAGCAAATGTTAGAAAGGTCACCAGCACACCCCCAGTCCTTTCATGATAGCAAAAGCTTCATTTATTGAAGTTCTTTGTCATATGAACAAGCGCTTTCTGGACCACACAGGGTCCCTTCATCAGGCTTTAGCATTGACTTTAGCTAAAGCCTGATGAAGGGACCCTGTGTGGTCCAGAAAGCGCTTGTTCATATGACAAAGAACTTCAATAAATGAAGCTTTTGCTATCCTAAAAGGACTGGTGTGCTGGTGACATTTCTAACATTTGTTAATTTTATGAGAGTTGTGGCTCTCCTAAGTTGTATTGTCCTTTATCCGCCACTCCTTTTCCACTCTACTTTATCCTCTCCTGTTATCCATTCACAGAATACAAGGCATTTTGTGTTTACGGAGCAATCAGCAGTAGAAAGTCCTCCATGTCAACCTCCAGCATTGTAGCAGATAGCTGTACAGAGCTTTCAACAATACTATGCATTTCTCCAAAAAGGGTGCACACGTCGGGTATAGTATTATGCTGTATCATTAATCCATGCACTGAAAGGACCTGGGTGTAATCAGTGAACTGCTGCATGCTCCAGTGCTCTTGATCACATTCCCATTAAGGGTAAATTACATGAGGTGACTTTAATCTTGACACTGAGATTTAACCATTTACTGGAAGTCATCTCATCAGGTCAGAGATTTAGTAGCTTAATCGTCATGCTAAAATCACTAGTAATTATTTGCAGGGATTGATTGAGTGACTGTTTGCTAGCAACTGATTGTGCAGCAATTGGAAAACATGGCTCCCTAAGTTGGGGTCTGTTCACACATAGTGTGGTGACCTGTGCTGTGTCACACCAGATCACCAGAGGTCACTGCTAGGACACATAGACAGCAATTGTTTTCTATGTGTCCCATTTACACCACAACAGGGTGCTGCGATAAAATGCGGACTGAGCTGCCGTGCGGGGACCTGGATGGAGTGTTCACATTGTACACTGCACATAAAGTTAAAAAGAGAAAAAAAATGTAAACAGTGACAGCTCTTATCTGTTGAAATGAAGCGCTTCAGCGGTATTGTTAGTGTGAATGGGCCCTTAGACAAGTAACTCGAAGTATTGATCAGCCTCACACCACTTCAATCTTGATCGCTGCAAAATGCTACATGTTTGGCCATACACGCTATCAATTTCTCTCATTCAGCCCCACGGGACCAACACCGACGCCTTGAGTTTTGGCTGAATCAGCATGAATCAGATCCGTAACAAAAATAAAAAATCTGCATCTGAATACACACATTTTGAACACGTATGTAGATGTGTGAAATCATACACAAGGAAATAAAAAACAATGCATTGAAAACAGAACAAGAGGAATGGAACAAGAATTGTAGACACTTAAATCAATATGTGTCTAAACGCATCTAAACATGCATTCTGCTGATCATTTACGCCAAAACGTTTTGGCTAGAAAAAAACATGCGTATATGATCAGTAAACGTCTTGTGATCGTGTGCATGTAGCCTTAAGGTGCCCATAGACTGTTCGAATTTCAGCTGAAATTCGCAGTGTGCGGTGCTGTAGGCACCCTTTCGATCGGCATCCCTCGATCAGAAAGTCTTTGAGCCTCCCTTTAATTCCTGTCGCATAGACACAGAAACAGGAAATCTCTGAAAAGTAAGGGGAATCATTAGTCATTAGTGATTTTCGGGGGCTTGGTGAGAACCCATTGTGAACTCAGCCCCCAACTGGCACACCTGTCTTTCCCCCCTTCCCCAACGTGACCCAATGAGATGCTGCCCGAGGCAACCGCTTTAAGCTGCCTCATCATAAGGAAACCCGTGCAAAACTGTGACTGACACCCCCCTCCTGTCCTAATTCTTTGTGGCCAGGACATTCCCTGCTCTGCAGCTACACGTCACAAAGGGCTAGGAAATGCACCCGCCGCAACTGACTGGGCAGGGAAGGGGGTGTCAGTTAAATTTTTGCGCTGTCTTGGGTGTTCTGTCGAGGTGGCAATCTTCTCCAGTTGCCGTAGGTGCGCCTGTGTGGCTTCAAAATTCTCATCGAGTTCTCCAACTCCCCTCTGTGCTTGTGGCATCGGATGCCCGCGCAGGCGCACTGCCGCAGATTGTAGAGCCTGATACTTCTCTTAGGTGGCTGTGCAGGTGCAGTGACAGGAGTTGGAGGTCTCGATGAGTTGGGGAATTCAATAGAAGACCGACACCAAGCCTCATATATCACTAGTTGTCACTGCAAAAAGTATCCCCACTGGCAAATCTCCTATCTCTTCCTGTTGTGGTGACAACCCAACATTTTGGCTTTAGCCTCACTTTCAGTCCTGGCGACAATTACCTCTGGGACAAATAGAAACAGTAAATGTCCCCAGTGGGGGGGATACACAATAAAAAAATAACAAAAAATACCAGTCCTTATCCTGCAAAAACTAGAAAAATTGTTTTAGTAACACTTTTCATATGGCAGTTATATGAATGTAAAAATGATTTCTACATTGTTTCACAGTTTCAAGGACACAATCCCTACAATATAATCCTATACATACGACAGCGATAATACATAACCACCCCGGTATTCAACGCAGCCCCATAACTAATATCCCATCGTTACTATACAGCAGGGGTAGGCAACCTCAACAGGCTGGCTGTGGTGAAACTACAAGTCCCATAATGCACTTCAAGACTCTGACAGTCACAGTCATGATTCCCAGAGGGAGAGGCATCTTGGGATTTGTAGTTCCACAACAGCTGGAGTGTCGAGCTTGCCTACCTAATCTACCTCAGCTATAGAGAGTCACTAATAAGAATCTAAGACAGCCAATTAGTAAATAATAAGGTCACTGGCGCCCATCACACTGTGTGTGACCCGTCTGCTGTTTCTGTGTGTATAGATCTTGCCGCAGTCAGTCTGCTTCTGTCAGCAGTTTTCTCCTTAGAATCAGCAATATTCAGCACATCTCATACTCCTCCGATGTAAGTCAAGCATACAGCAATCGTCTGCTCTTCCAGAATATCCCCTCCGGGCCTCCGTATACCGTCCGCACTGGAAGCGCTCAGCACAGGACAATGCCGTGCCGCGATGGTTCACTCTATGACCTCGCACACACTGAACCACCTTTGCTCATGGCATAACTGATAGTGAATGATGCTGACGAGATAAACTTAATGGCCTGAGAATGTACTGTATCATTGTTAAAGATGAACTCAGTCTGCACCGGCTCCTCTCCTGGACTGATATTGCTTCCTCTGATTTCACTGCACGCTCTGATCTTTTCACAATGTGCATTAGAAGCTGCAGCATGTCCCATAGAGCCTGCCTCATTTCTTGGCTGGAGGACATCCAGCATCATCTAGCACTAGGGTTGCCACCTTTTCTTCCAGCGAAACCCGAACACTCTAGCGAAACATAGAACTTTTTTGGGGAGAATGAGTCGCGGCTTATTTATATGTAAATAGCACCACTCATTAATATCTAAGTATCACAGTCGAGACTATTTTCAGTGGGGGGCCAGTAGCCTCTATCTTAATTTTGGTTGCCCCTGTCTGCCTGACATCTTGTGTCCGGGTTTCAGCTGCCATGAAACCCGGACATAGCATTCGAAACCCGGACTCTCCGGGTGAATCCCAGACAGGTGGCAACCCTATCTAGCACTTTGCTCACCATCTTGACAGTCCCTGGCCAGCCCCTTTCATTCATTGGATTTCATAATGGAGGCTTAGTAACATTGTAGCTGTTACCCAGGGTGGCCTGCATGTAAATACAGCCTGCCTAGGAACACCCACTCCTCTAGGCTGACACCCGCTCATCAGGGCATTTTGATATTTGCATAACTCCTCCCAAGAGACAGCCCACTGCTTGCATCAGGACTCTATGTACATGGAGTCGTATCTACAACAAATTGAGCCCCTTGTGTCCCACTCAATTCCTGGCAACCGCTGACGTCATGGGTTGCCAGGAGCTGGGTGGGACGTCGCCCAGAGCGTCCCTTGTTGCAAAGAGCTGGGCGGAGAGATGTGTGAGGGCCGTACACATCTCCCAATGGGCCCTTATTAGCCATGCGGGGAGATGTGTATGGCCCTTACAACCTGATGCTCTGACTGATGTGCCACCCAGCTCCTGGAAAATGGTGACATCATGGTTTGCCAGGAGCTGTGCAGGACGCAGGCCAGAGCGTCCCTGGTTGCTAACAACCGGGCAGGGAGATGTGTATGGGAGAGGCAAAAGGTCATCAGCCTCCATGGGTCGGCAAACTTTTGCTGACCCACAGATTGGCACCCAGGGCATGTGCCATTAGGGTTGCCACCTTTTCTTCCAGCGGAACCCGAACACACTAGCGACGTATGGAAATTTGTGGGGGAGAATCAGTGGTGGCTTATTCATATGTAAATAGTGTCACCCCTTCATATGTAAATATCACAGTCAAGACTAGATAGGGGCAGTAGCCCCTATCTTAATTTTGGTTGCCCCTGCCTGCCTGACATCATGTGTCCGGGTTTCAGCTGCCATGAGACCCGGACACAGCATTCAAAACCCGGACTGTCCGGGTGAATCCTGGACAGGTGGCAACCCTATGTGCCATATACGCTGGATACACCACTGTATGTTCAGCACCCTGCTGCCCAGCCATTGCCTGTCTGCATTGCATAGAGTAGCACAGGACCTATTGATGGTATCATTGGGTCTAAAAATGATGTATGTAATGGAAATGAAAGGTTTTATATAAACATGTAATAAAATGTTGGGGGGTCGGGGGCAGGGAAGACAAAATATAAGCAAATCAAACATCAGCTTTAACTCTTTTGCATTAATTGCCAATCACACATTTAAAGGGGACCTGTCATGAGAGAAACAGAAGCACTGCCATCACTGACCTCACCTAAAGATTCAGGCACCTCTTCCAGACAGCATAGCGCAGCCCTCCACCTTCACTTCAATTAAAGTGACTACACAAATCTACATGGATAAGTTCCCGACACGTCACAATATAGATTTATTAAACCTTGTCATCATTACAAGGTAGTCATTGTGCTCCAATCATATGACTTTGCCTGGGCTGAGATGATGTCATCGGGCTGCTGCAGGCAGGAGGGAGCATTTCCTCTCTTTCAGTAATCACATTCCAACATGGTCATTTTGTAGCCAGTCACAAGGTGAGAGGCTGCAGCAGTGGGCTGATCATGTGTCAGACATGTGATAACACAGCTAAGAACATCACAGGCATCAGGATTTACATGATGGTAACTTCTTGGGGTCAGAATCTCAGTCTAGGAAGCAGATGCTGTGCCTGGATGATGCCTGAGCAAAGATGGTGCCAGGCTTTTGGAGGGAAGATAGCAGATGAAGGCATGGAGGAGTCCTGTGATCTCAGTGAGAGGTCATACACCTACACAATGCTAAGCATACGTGCAGGTAACATACAAATATTTCATGCCAAGTTTACTGTTACTGAGCTCTGAGATCAGCAAATGTTGTCTAAATACAAGGAGGTGTGTGAGCTTCGTGTGTTTCTTCCAGATCTGTGCAGTAATCCAGTGTGACACTTCCTGTAATAAGGACCGCTCTTGTCTGTGCCCTTTCCCTGTAGTAAAGCCCGGTCACTGCTGCTCTCTGTCCTTGTGCAGGGTGACTGGTATTGTCTCCGCCCCCTCCCATAATAAAGACCACTCACTGCTGCTCTCTGTCCTTGTGCAGGGTGACTGGTCTTGTCTCCGCCCCCTCCTATAATACAGACCAGTCACTGCTGCTCTCTCTCCTTGTGCAGGATGACTGATCTTGTATCTGACCCCTCCTGTGGTTTTATGCAGGCAGACTGTAGTGGGTGGAGCCTTCTAGGTCACTCCCACAGCTCTGTTCTCTGCACAGGCTATGCAGCACAATGATGATGTCACTGTTACCTTTACAAGGTAACAACTGGATTTGCAAAAACATTTGACGCCCTAAAAGTGGATGTATTTTGTGGCCACAGAGGAATATGTTTAAGTGAAAGTTTTTGTGTCTGGAGTTCCAGGACATGTCCCCCCCCTACAGTCTCCTTATTGGACAATGAAGAATCACCAGCACACTAGTGACTCGTCACTATGTTCTGTCTGCTCTCCCCTCCTGTCAGTATGTTCCCAGTATTAGACTGACAGCATTGTGCAGAACAGAATGCTGCCATTTTTCTCCCAGTGTGAATCCTGCTGTGGAAATTATTACAGGAGGCTGGTACAAAGACACATTCAGGCATTTACATTACATTTGCATTACAAGATATCATTTTAGGGTGTTATTCACACAGGAGCTGAAGGCAATGTGCCTACTCCAGGAGAGTCAATTCCCCAGCACAGCCCCTCCCTCTTTGTATGTCACAGCCTTCCCGTTCTAATTACTGTCTGTGCTGGCCCAGCTCCTCTCACCTCCATACATAACCTTTTATGTAGCTGCCAGGGGTAGATGAGTTGCTTATCTAACAGGAGAATCAGCCTGCTGCAGTGGTTACAAAGCACAGCCATAGTCTCCTGAGTCTGGGAATACTATGTACAAAGTAATAACACTCGCTGTATCCCTGATAGAAATCACACACAAGGACACCCCATGGTAAGGGTGTCCCCCCCCGTGGTCAGTATGTGGAGCTGCTCCTGCTCTCCCCATACACAGACCAGGGTAGACCAGGGGTAGACAACCTTGGCACTCCAGCTGTTGAGGAACTACAGGTCCCATGAGGCATTGCAAGCCCCATGTACCATGACAGCCACATGGCTCCCAGTTTCACCACAGCTGGAGTACCGAGGTTGCCTACCCCTGGGGTAGACGCACCTCCATGTTAACAAGACCAATTTTGTCATTTCGCATTCGGGAAGCCCACTGACTTGCATTAGGAATGGGCTTCCTTAACACAACGCATGTTAACAGGTGTGCATTACCTTGCCGCAACCAAAGTGTGAACGGGCCCTAAAACATGTCTGGCGTTCTTCATCTCCATTACAAGGTGGATTGATGGGATTAGTGGTTCACACAGGAAAGCTGAGGATGTTTGTGCTTTCTTTGAACCGCTTCCCACCGTCGTGACACATATATAGATCAGCACGGCGGGTGGGTAAGCTGTTCTGAGACTAGGCGCCAGCTCAATCCTGCTCTGTAGCGTGGATGGGGTGGAATCAATTAGTTGTTCTCATTCAGCCCCATGTTAGCGTGTTGGGGTACCACTCAGACACACCTTCAATGCACTTAGAATTTGAGCGCTCCTAAGGTCTCCTCAGATAGAAGCCAAAACTTTGGGGGGGGGTTTGTTTTGGATGGAGTAGAGAGGCATTAGAACCCTTGCCGGGTTTTATTTCTGTCTGTGTCCCCGTTAGGGAGATTCACCGTCTGTATTTGTCCTGATGAGTGTTATCACTGGGAGTGAAGGGAAATCCCAAATTTTGGGTTGTCACCAGAACAGGAATAGATGGAAATCCTTTAATGGGTGACCACCAGGGATTTCCCTTCCCTCACCTCTTGTTGTTGCTATTGGGCAGGAAGTGAAGGGAAATCTCCCCAATGGGACACAGATGACAAAAAAGTTATATCCCCCCTTACTCTATCCAAAACTAAAAATGTTTTGGCTTCAACGCTATATTACCGTGGAACTGAACTCAAAAAGTAAAGATTTGCTATGTTATAGGGATATTTTAGACTTGCTGATTGGGCCTAGGCCGTACCCGGAAGATGTACCCTTGTCTGGAATTACCAATGCACTTCCTGTTATGTAGGAGTGCCTAGGCCAAGGGTGCTCAACTCCAGCCCACCAGCAGTGCTTTAACTATGCCCCATGGGACTTGTAGATCCACAACAGCTGGAGGACCGGTGTTGTCTTCCCCTGGCCTGGGCACTCCTGTCCCTACAGCCTCATAGCTCCATATCTGTTGTGTGAGATCCAAGGCACTGCTGCCTCAAGCAACAGTGAGCGGTCTTTAGTACAGGAGGAGGTGGAGGCAAGACCAGTCAACATGCACAAGGAGAGAGAGCAGAAATTACTGTTTTGTTTTTTTTACAGGAGAGGGCGGAGACAAGACCAGTCACCCTGCACCTAGAGAGAGAGAGCAGCAGTGAGCAGTCTTTAATATAGAAGGGGCGGAGACAAGACCAGTCACCCTGCACAAGGAAATAGCAGCATTGACTGGTCTTTTTTACAGGAGGGGGGCAGACAAGACCAGTCACTCTGCACAAAGAAAGAGAGCAGCAGTGATCGGTCTGTATTACAGGAGGGGCAGAGACAAGACCAGTCACCCTGCACAAGAACAGAGAGCAGCAGTGACCGGTCTGTATTATAGGAGGGAGTGGAGACAAGACCAGTAACCCTGAACAAGGAGAGAGAGCAGCAGTAACCGGTCTTTATTACAGGAAGAGGCGGAGACAAGACCAGTCACTGTGCACATGGAGAGAGAGCAGCAGTGGGTGGTCTTTATCTTGTATATCTTATTCTCCATAAACTAACTTTACTGGCAGCAACCAAAACACAAATTAACACGTTCCCGCTGTAAATGACGCTTTACGATTGTCATTTTTATGTAAGGATACCAAACATGTAGGATTTCTATGGAACGTCCTTAACCTCAGTATTGATTCCACATTCATCCTGACAGTAAATCTCACTTAACACTACATGAGCAACAAATCAGCCCACTGCAAGGCCATGCATCATCTGTCATCATCGTCCTCATCTACAACAACAACAATAATAATAATAAACATCACTCAGCCTTTCCCATATATATATAGTCAGTACTCATGTAACTCTGTAATCATTGTCAATACCACCCACTGGTACAGAGCAGAACTTGTGATAATGATGATGGAGGGACACTTATAGGTGATAATGATGATGTATGGGTGATGTACTGTGACACTGATCGCCATACACCATGGAACAATGTGACACCAATCATCATCACAATGGCACTTCTAAAGATGGCACATGTGAGTCCCAGGCACAGATTCATTCATTCTCTATGACACTGGCACGGCGATGACATTGACTCCCTATGACTGTCACTGTGTTTCCGCTGTCATCACCCACAAAGTGTCACAGCGATGATGATGTGATACAATGTAACAACACAGATGGTGATAGGGATCCGGCGGTGCGGGCAACACACTCATCAAACACAGGAGAAGGGGGCAGAGGGGGCTCACCTATCCCGGCCCCTGGCTCCGGAGAGGGGGGAGGGGGAGATCCTCCGCTCGGTCCCGGGATCTCACTGCGGGATCACACCCGGAACTGCCGCACTCTCCTTAAAGGCAATGGAGCAAAGTGCAGCAGTGTGCCGACTGAAATTACCAAGCGTCGCCGCTAGATGGCGGTGCGGCCACAACAAAGCCGCCTACAGGCAGAGTCAGCGTGTAGCTCTGTGTATGAAGTCAGACTCATGTGACCTTACTGTATATACTAGAATGGTACTACAGCCATAGTCTATACCTGATATAATTGGGAAATTATTCTGGTTAAGCCGTATTAGTCCAGTAGACAGGACGTCAGAAAAAAACCTAGACGTAGTATTGCAGTGTGCAATGATACCTTTCTTATTGGACTAACAAAGTATATAAAAGACAAGCTTTCGAGAGTGAACCTCTCTTCTTCAGGTCAAAAGCAATGAGGTTCACTCTCGAAAGCTTGTCTTTTATATACTTTGTTAGTCCAATAAGAAAGGTATCATTGCACACACAGACACACACGGCTTGAAAAATGTTAGGGTGTCTCACCAGTCAGTAAAAAAATTAACCAGTCAGCATGACCAGACTATAGGTGTCAAAAAACCTTATTAGTGAACTATAATAAACCTTTTAAACTGGATACAAATTAAAAAATTAGGATGCTCCAGTTATTAAAAATGATTAAATAAAGAGCACATGAAGTGAATAAATCACAGTGAAAGGCACAATAACCAAAAGTTAATCGTGAATATCATAAATCAAAATAATGTATGTTTTTAATAAAAGTTAAAGCTTGCTTCACTATGAGGAGTCCCTATTGACCCCTTTTATTGTATGGGGAACAACATCCTGAGAGCATCTGGAGGAATACCGCGGAGAGAGCGTTCCAATACCTGCCTAAAACTGTCCATAAAGTGAAATAAAAATCATTCTTGCGGTGAGTGTGCATTACCCCAGGGGGGTCACGCGTGCCACAATTGGAGGATCGTTTTTGTCACCAGTACTGCACCTAAGGATGTGAAGACCTTCTTTGAAGGAAACACAAACATCATTTTATGTTTTTACTTTCACTATAAGAAAAACTGTTTTGACTATAAGGATTGAGGTCACTCACGTCTGTCACATTGGACATTTTTTGATTGGATTGCACTCTAAATATTTTCTGTTTGAATGCTTTACACATATGTTTATGGTCTATGATATTCACGGTTGTGCCATTTATTGTGGCTTATTCGCAAAAAAATTTGGTAGTTTAGATATCCAGACTGGACTGCACTATGAATACCTTTATTAAATGTTTTTCATAATTGTGATTTATGATATTCACGGTTAACTTTTGGTTATTGTGCCTTTCACTGTGATTTATTCACTTCATGTGCTCTTTATTTAATCATTTTTAATAACTGGAGCATCCTAATTTTTTAATTTGTATCCAGTTTAAAAGGTTTATTATAGTTCACTAATAAGGTTTTTGACACACCTACTTTTTCACAATTTTTATCACTGCACATGTCATTCAGTCTATACAATCCAAGGGGATTTAGTGCCGCATTTTCATTGTGATCACTTTTAGGGCTTACTGTCTTGACTGTGGCAGCTTTATTTTCCCATATTATGAATTAAAGTGACATTAAACCCTCAGATTTTTTAACATAAACCTATACTGTAATGTGCGCCTTACTGTAATCCATGGTAGTTTCCCTTCTCTTTGCTGCTCTTCCTTTTAAATCCTCATGTCTTCTCATGCTTGGGGAGAACTTCCCTTTTCAGCTCAGGGCCTCTTCCTGTAGTGCTGGCTCAGGTTACAAGCCTATACAAACCTATACACAGACACCGTGTATCCATTCCTGAGACAAGGCAGTCTGCTGCAAAACAGAAGTTCTGCCCAGCATGAGAACAGATACAAATTTAAAAGGAAGAGCAGCAAAGAGAAGGGAAACAACCATGGATTACAGTAAGGCGCACATCACAGTATTGTTTTATGTTAAAAAATCTGAGGGTTTAATGTCACTTTAACTATCCACTAGTGCAGATCAACATCTTTTCATGACCAGACATTTTTAGGGACACATAGAGCTTTCTTTTGGTGGTACATAATTACCACTGGGGGGGTTATTTTTTATTACATAATGAAAAAAAGTATCGTAAATTTCTAAAACAAATAAAGTTTTCCCTACGTTATGTTAAAAAACATTTATTCTTACCCATATTTCGGGGTCACGTCGGGTAAATAGATACCAAATATTTCAAGCTTTAAAATTGTGCGCGCCCGCAAATCGCAAAAAACTACCACACCGAAAATTGGCAATAGGCGTCGCTTAAAATGCTTTTACTGCTCATCAGTTTAGTGTTATCAGTAATTAATGGCCCTAAAATTATTGCTCTCACTGCGACATTTGCGGTGATATGTAACATGTGCGGCACAATAGGCGCAGTCGTCGTTTTCGCACGTAGGCGCACCCGACACATGTTTGTATGTGTATGTGGGGGGCGGGGGACTTAAACAAAAATTAGTGTTTTTTAAATTTATTTTTTATACTTTAATTTTTTTTGTTATGATTCTTTAATTTTTGTATTACTCTTTTTTTTTTTACACTTAACATTATTGCTATCACATAGGGTGTTAAGAAGTACCCTATGTGATAACAAATTACAGTGACAGGGCCCCTTTATGGAGATTTGATGGTAATATTATAATTAATTAATAAATAAGTAAAATAATTATTATAATAATTCCTTCACCTAGTGATTCTGCCAGTGACACACTTCTTGTCCTCGGGTTATAACGATCACTCACTCTACTGTACCAGGACTACTGAAACTTTCCAGGCTAGTCTTCTTCATAACATAGAAGGGGAGGGTCTTGTAGTTCTCAGTAGTGATAAGTGAACTGGCCTGGGTTTGGTTCGCTTGGATGTTTACTAAACCCAGCCAGAAATCCAGGTTCAGGGAACGTCCAAGTAAACCAAACCCAGGGCCCCCTGTGTCCTAGCAACCAATGATGCTGTGTGACCTGCACAGAGTCATATGTTGCTAGGACACTAGCAACTGGGCTCCACAGTGGCATTGGTTGCTAGGACGCAGGCGGGTGCAGCATAAGAACCAATAACAATATAAAGCCAACAGCATCTTAGCAACGTATGTGGACCGCACAGCGTCAATGGTTGCTAAGATGTTGATGACCTCTCAGCATCATAGGGTGTAATGGTGCGCCTACTTGCATTCTAGCAATGATGCTGTGTGACCTGCACAGAGTCATATGTTGCTAGGACACTAGCAGCTGGGCTGCACAGTGGCATTGGTTGCTAGGACACAGGCGAGCGCAGCATAAGAACCAATGACACTTTAAAGTCAACAGCATCTTAGCAACCTATGTGGACTGCACAGCATCAATGGTTGCTAAGATGTTGATGACCTCACAGCATCATGGGGTGTTATGGTGCACCCGGTGCACCCACCTACATTCTAGCAATGATGCTGTACGTGAAACATGACAGCAGTGGATGCTAGGGCACAGACAGAGGATTGGCGGGTGGTAGAACTGTCCAAATCATTCACCTGTTTGGTGAACTGCGGACAGCTTGGGTTAGGACTGAACCCATGGTCAACCTGAAGCTCATCCGTAGTCCTCAGAACAATGTAACTGATTAAAAATGCAACAGAGGCAGGGAACATAGGAAGTTATAAGCGGACACAATTTCTGGCAGGATCAGCAGGTATTTTTGGCACCTATCAAAGAGATATAACAAATCCCGTTAATGGTATATTTACCAGATCGAATGGGACTAATAAAGAGTTCATTGTAAGGGTTTCCATACTGTTTAATCCTAACAGCTCCACCATTTATATACATAGATAAGCTTTTGTTTAGACCAAGCTATTACAATATAACAATTACTAATATATTTAGTATTCGGCTTTGTCTGTTACCATATTGTCTTTTCTAGATAGCGAAAATATATTATTTGTTCATTTGTCAACAAATGACTCTGTACATGTCATCCTAGCATAGCCTGGAGCTTAAAAAAAAAAAGAAAAAGGCAGAAATGTGCAGATGTCCATAAACCGCAGAACTTCAAGTTCCTGTTTGTTACACAGGGGCTTCCACAGGCAAAGTCTAGCAGAATGATCATTTTGAGAGAGAGACACAAAGGGCTGTGAACATCCTTCCTGGATAGAGAGAGCCATGAAATCGGTCGCTTTGTTGCTTGCCTTGTGTTTCTCTGGGGCTGCAAGCCTTCGAATTTGCTCCTTTAATGTCCAAATTTTTGGAGAGGCCAAGGGCTCCAAGAAAGAAGTGATGACTGTGCTACAGAAGGTCAGTTCCATCTTACACACCTCTTACTTTGTGCATTGACTGCTTGATTTTCACCGACAGTCTGACCAGCTCTAGTTAGTAACAGATACAAAGATAGCTTGCAGGATGTATTGAAGAGATCTTATAGCATGTTGCAAAATCTTCGATGATCATTCATGTGACACTTTTGTTCCCCATGGTCCCTGTTTGAGTTGTAATGTAGTCACCACTCCAAACTTGCTCCTGTGATGAACTACAATCTCACGTTTAGTGTACTAATTTGTAAGTTATTTGAAGTTATAGTCTATCATGGGGGTGAGCTTGGAGAGGTGGCTACTTTACAATGCACACACGGACCATGGGGAACAAAAGTAGTCACCCTCCGGAAGGAAGGAAAGTGTCAGCACCAATTCAGAGATGATTTGAGGATCTACAGTCGAGTGATACACAAATAAGGTACATTTTGCCTAATAGTGAAGGTACTAGAATGCATTTTTAAGGTTTAACTCCTGAGTTTAGTATCACTTTAAAGTAAACTCGTCATGAGAGAAAAATGGGGGCTGCCATTGCTGGTCTGCTTTTGAAAAAGCTTAATGCTTGGCTGTTATGCTGACCTTCTGGTTTCAATATTTTGAGTCACTGGACTGTAACAAGTATGCAGCTCAGTAACATCAGAAAGAGGTGAGAAGTCCTTGTCTGCATACGTAAGCTGGCCATAGACATTAGAACAGGGGTCCCCAAACTTTTTAAACAGTCTGTCCTCCAGACTTAGGGTGGCCAGGTTAGGGTCAGTAGGAGTAGAAAATGTCCTAGCGTCAGTTGCCAGAGGGAGTAAACAAAGCTGCAGGTTTTGTTGTTCAATCAAATACAAAAATGCACCAGGGTTGGTTGTCAGTAGGAGTAAAAAAATGACCAAGTGCCTGTAGGTATTGCTAGGAGGAATATTGCCCCATTGTTGGTGCCAGTGGAAGGAATCACGCCCCCATAGTTGTAAGTGGGATGAATTATGGCCCATCGTTCATGTCAGTGTGAGGATTGTGTCAGTGGAAGAAATATTGCTTCATCATTGGCGTCAGTGGGAATAGTGCCCCATTGCACCATTGGGAGGAATAGTACCCTAAGGGCCAGATAAAGGCAAGCAAATGGCCACAACTGAACAATCCAGCCCTATAACAACGTCCTCTGGGCAAATTTCTCTCCTTAGCATAAGCACGCTAGTCGCATGTGCAATTCTGTACTTACACAGTCAGTGAGGAAGGAGAGTTGTGCACAGTCCAGGCATCAGGGAAATTAATATATTTTTATTTTATTTCATGTCAGGTTTTCTTTAAAGATCACCCCCGTTCCAACAGGAATGGATCCTTATACAACAGGAATGGATCCTTATACAACATATGCATGTCAAAACTATTTGGTACTTTATTATTATTGGATTAAAACTTTCTTTCACATCTGGAGGATATAATGGATTTTTTTAAATATTTGGAACACTATACTGTATAATATTAGGACACAGCTGGTAAATATTACGCAGTAGCAGCTATGTTTGGGCCTTTTCACCCATTGGGTCCAGGAACAGTTGCTTCCTTTGCAACCTATGTAGTTACACCTTGGAACCAGCACATGCATAGAAGCTTCATACATGTCCAACACACTGTCTCCCAGATGGTGATTGTGGTCATGCTGCTTGTCATAAAAATCTGTCTCTTATGCCTCATAACATGGGAATTGTTTAATGTGAGCTTGTAAAAGCTGGTCTGAAAAGCATAAAACTCAGCAAGCATTTACAATGTAGTTAACAAGATTTGGGCAGATTTCTTGAGACAATTACCTCCAGGCTGGGCGTGCTGGATGCAGATCTGAATTATGTCCTTAACTCTGGCCAGTCTTTTA
>NW_017306846.1:287730-310186 GCF_000935625.1 Nanorana parkeri | reverse complement strand
CAGATGTTCTGGTGGGTCACATCCCGTCTTTATATATATAGAGAGAGAATGTTTGTGCGACACATGCACCATAACTGTAGGATTTTAGATGCAAGGAAGGATAACAAAGGTGAAACAATATTTTAGCAAAAAATGGCAATTGTTTATTATACACAGTGGTTTAGCAAACTAAGTGTCATCCAGTTAGGGTTTAGATCTACTTCAAAGCAGACCTTCACGCCAAATTTGAAGTTGCACAACTGTAACCCCCTCCGCAATCCAAAAATGTAACTTTTTTTGGTTCAGGTACCTTTTTTTTAATATTTGCACTTCAGTCCCCCCTCCCCACCCCCCTGCCTTCATTCCCGCCTAGGCGAGGAATTGTGGTGCAGCAGGCACAAAACACCCCACATATCCCAGGAGCCATTGGCTTCCACATACAGTGCCATGAGGAAGTGGTACCTGGCGCTTGTCATCAGGTGTGTGGCTGTCTGAACCAGGAAGAGACAGTTGGCTTTCAATGACATCAGAATGGAAGATGGCTGCATGGGACCTTGCACGTGGTGGTGGAGCAGCTGATGACTACAGAGCAATTCTGGATTCGTTGGGAAGGTGAGTATGTCATATCTCAAATATGTGGGTGGACAGTTTTACAAAAAGTCTCAGCCATACCAGCAGAGGGGTGTCTACAGAAACTCAAAAATCCAAGTCAAACTCAAATCAGAGTCTCCCCTTACATCAGAGTCCCCAAAGTCCCTCATTACATCAGAGAGTCCCTCATTACATCAGGGCCTCCCCTTACATCAGAGCCTCCCCTTACATCAGAGTCCCTCCTTACATCAGAGCCTCCCCTTACAACAGAGTCCCCAGAGTCCCTCCTTACATCAGAGCCTCCCCTTACATCAGAGTCCCTCCTTAATTCAGAATCTCCCTTACATCAGAGTCCCCAGAGTCCCTACTTGCATCAGAGTCCCTCCTTACACCAGAATCCCCCCCTTATATCAGAGCCTTCCCTTTACATCAATGCCCTCCCTTACATCAGTGTCTCCAGAGCTCCCCCTTACATCAGAGCCCACCTTACATCAGAGTCCCCAGAGCTCCCACTTACATCTATACAGCAGGTGTCCCTAGTGGTCCTCGGGCGAGTCATCTGATTATATGGATTGTTTTATACATAAGTATATTTCCGTTATAGTGCCTCCTGAAACTTACAAGGCAGTACATTAGATTTGATTTACTTAATGAGTACAACCTAATGGAAGGATATGAAGGTTTAAAATGTTTGAGGATCCACATTCGTTTTTTGCCTGTTGATATACAGGTAAGTATGTTACTTAAAGATAAGCCAGTGAAAAAAAGGTAAGTGGAGGTTGAAAAAAACCCCCAACAAAACAGGGTTCATCTTTTACTCCTAAAACTCTTATTTGAATATACTCACTTCATCAGAAAGCTTTGTATTCTGAGCATGCAGCCCATTCCTGAAAGCAGGAAGTGCTGAGATCCAGAAGAAATTGCTATAAGATAAATATATCTATCTGATGATCATTGATATTAGATTGATCAAATATTTTTTTTTATCCCATAGATTGTTTCTCGCTGTGACATAATGCTGCTGATGGAGATCAGAGACAGCAAAGACGTAGCCATACATGCTCTGATGGCAAAACTCAACAGGTAACATCAGCGTTCTGTGCTTTAGGTAGGAATATGGTAATTCAAGTATAATGCCTGACAAGAAGTAAAATTAATCCATGAAATTCGAATGCTATTCACAAAACATTGCAACTCTATAGGTAAAGTAGAACAAAAATCCATTGCAGCCAGAATTTAGCGAGCTTGTACATGCGTCCTGAATCTGTGATGTTCTATTTTCCCTCCCTCTCTCTCTTTCTCTTTCTCTCTCTCTGTATGTACGGTTTAGGGTCTGTAGACAGAAATAAAGTCTGTTTGTGGTGTGAACTAGCTATTACACACAATATAGCCTAATTCAGATTACTGTGCTGCGCATAGCTTGTGGAGAAAGCAGAACAGTAGGGGGAACCCAGCACGTCTACCCACCACAGGCTGCCTAGAAAAGACTAGAGGGCGCAGATACATGACCAGTCACCCTGCACAAGAAGAGAGGGCAGCAGTGACTGGTCTTTATTACAGGAAACTGTACAGGGAAGTGCAGGAGGTGTTTAATTCTGGAGTACTGAACAGATCTGAAAGAAATGCACAAAGGACACCAACATTCAAGTTAGAATACACATTGATATCAGCTTTATTATAGACACCACGTGGCCTAAAGGGTTTACTAATACTTTTCTTCTTTTACTTGCACTTTCAGCCACACAAAAGGGAAACATGAGTTTAACTTACTCATTAGTGAGAGACTTGGCCGCAGTATGTCCAAAGAGCAGTACGCCTTTATTTATAGGTAAGTGGATTGTTGGCTGTCAGACAGCTATCTTGCAGCATCAAGTAAAGAACATTCTACAGGACTATATTTATGAAAGTAGAAAAACTGCCTATGTTGTCTATAACAATTACATTTTTCCATACATTTCCTCACCTCTGCTTATACAGTACAAACTGGAATTTTATGTATTTCAATACAATACCAATTAGAAAAAAAAAATCCAGCTTGGCCAATTACTTGGCTCCAAGCCTACCTGGCCCTGTTATGCCCGCTAGGGTAGGGAAGGGCCCTAACTACTCAGACTGGGTGTTCATTCTCTCATGTCTGTAGACACATGTATCCATGTGGTCGGGGCACTATGAGAGGAAGCTAGCCTACTAACATATTTTGGAATTGCAGGAGGTGAAACTAGTATCTCTATGCAATACAGAGCAGTTGAACTTTGTTTAGGCCACTAGCCAGTAAGAGAGCAGAATGGAAGGGGGAATGGCCCCCACCCCTCTGCATAGCAAAACTATTAGTTTAAGCATTCCTATAAGTATTATTTGAATCTAATAATATTACATATACTAATATAGTTATGCATAATGTAATGTTCTTACTTATAATACTGCCCTAATTAAGAAATACAACAGTAGGAAGATGGCATTCCTAACCTTTTAAGCTGTTACATAATCTCAGTAGAAGTATTCTGCATTGAGTGACCCCCACAGACTAGCTCAGTAATTAGGAAGGAGGGGAAGTTGTTCTAGCCCACATCTACAACATCTTTTAAACATATATTCTTACAGATTTCTAGACATAGCTAAAATTATAGATCACCATTCATTTTATTGTGAGTCCATACATCCTGAAAGGAACCAAGTTTTACTTTATTTAAGCTCTGAAGAAGGGGGATTGTGTGAACCCCTAAAAGGTGTTGGACTCAAATTGTGGTGGCGTCTCGTCTGTCCTTTTTCCATTGTAACCAAAATTATAGACCCTATAAAGTCTGCTTGTGTACATCCCCACATCGAACATATAAAAATATAGAAAAACAATACTTTTGGAACCTCCTAATTCATACATATTCCCTATATGAATAACACCTTATAAATATCATTAGTACTATTAGTAAGGATTCTAAAGAAACAAAAAAGAGCACTTATGCAAACCCTCGTACAACGCCTAGAACAGTGGTTCTCAACCTTTCTAGGGCCGGGACCCCTTGGTAACATTTGCCAAGTTGTGGTGACCCCCAACAGTAAAACTTAGGGATGACGCGGCTGCTGCAGCGACATCTGGCGGGGTGGCGGGAGAACTGACACTGCTGCGCTAGGAGAGGGCTGAGGAGGACTCTCACCTAGCACAGCAGAAATCACACAGCGACCCACAGGTTGAGAACCACTGGCGTACGCCGTCAGAATAAAAATAAAAATTAAAAAAAAAACACCATAGGAATGCATAGCTAGATTCCTATTGGCTATTTCACTTTGCAATAGCCAATAGCAAACTAGCTATTGCACCCGCCCTCTGCTGCTGTCAATCACTAGAAGAGGACCTGATGGAGAACTGCAGGTCCCCCTCTGCTGATTGGCATCAGCAGAGGGTGGGTGCAATAGCTAGTTTGGTATTGGCTATTGCAAAGTGAAATAGCCAATAGGAATCTAGCTATGCATTCCTATGGTGGTTTTTTTTCTTCTGACTTACGGCGGCCGGCAGCCCCCGATGTCAGAAAAAAAGCGATCGCAGGGATCGATTGAGCAGAGTAAACCTTTCCGGGAGAAAGTGTTTCTCTCCCGGGCGCCGCTATCTAATAGCGGGAGACTCCCGGACGACCTCTGGCAAATCGTCATTCGACGACCCACAGATTGATAACCACTGGCCTAGAGGGTGTGTGAATCCAGGGCCCCAGCACTGCTAGGCAAAATGCTAACTAAAGGGCAACTCAGAGAGTACTTCTTTCAAACAGTTGGGTGAATAAGGCCCAGGGCATTGTTAGGCATGTTTGCCAAAGCCACAGAGATGATTTCTTAATCAGCATGTCACACCACTCTGAAGAAATTGTATATATTGTTGTCATTGCAGAAAGAATTCAGTGACAGTGATAGACTTTTATCAGTATAAAGACCAGCAAGCCGGAGACGTGGACGTCTTTTCTAGAGAACCCTTTATTGTCTGGTTTAAATCCTTAAATACGGGTAATACTTGGTGGACAAATATAATTTTCTTTCTGTTTTTTCTAAATGGTCAGTACAAATATTGTCATTGGTCAAATGCACAGACCTCATATATATATCCATATTGACCTTTGATGGGAAATGAGAGTATATGTATAGCCTAAATGTATTTATTTTTCTTCTGTTTTTGGATAGATTCCCTTTCTATTTCTCCTGGTGAATATTGTCACCGGGACAGAAAGTGACGGAAACATCCAAAATTTTAAGTTGTCACCTAAACAGAAACTGAGGGTCATGAAGACTTTTTTTTCGAGTAGAAGCTGTCTTGAAGGATTTCCTTTGCTTTAAAGACACATCTACAAGAAGTGACTACAGGAAATATCTACCATAGCTTTTTGAACACTGGTCAGTGGAGCAACATTACAAATAGGGGCAGAACTACAGATCATGGGACCCCATAGCAAACATTCGAAGGCGCCCCCTGATATCCTCCCTACTATCATTGATAGTGAAGTAGGTCTAATTCAAGGACTCGTATCTGTGGACAGAAGCTGTCAGGGAAGAGAAGGGCATCAGATTATTAAGATTAATTTAAAGTGATATTAAAGTCAAAACATTTTTAAGCTATTGCAAATGCTGATGAAATCACTTACTGCCCCTTCATGTATAAAAGTCTTAGTTTCCTGTAGAATCAGCCGACTCGAGCACAGGCCCTGATATCCTGTTTAAGGGTGGCTCCTTTGCCTTGCAGGGTCATAGAGTTACCCTTGTATGTGCTAGTAAGTTGTGTGTGTTTCCACAAGCACTCAGGCACAGTAAGGCGAGCCACTCACCTGCTCCCCGCTCCGCCCCCACCCAAGAGAACGTTAAAGAAAATCCCACACACCTCACATCGCCGTACACCTCACATCGCCAACCTGCACATCTCACAGTGCTTCTGTTGGCACACACATCTCCCCTGATGAGATCCTCCCCATGTGCCCCCTGGTGAGATTCTCCCCACGTGCCCCTGGTGAGACCCTCCCCATGTGCCCCTGGTGAGACCCTCCGCATGTGCCCCTGATGAGATCCTCCCCATGTGCCCCTGGTGAGACGCTCCGCATGTGTCCCTGGTGAGACCCTCGGCATACGCAACTGGGGAGATCCTCCCCATGTGCCCCTGGTGAGATCCTCCCCATGTGCCCTTGGTGAGATCCTCCCCATGTGCCCCTGGGGAGACCCTAGGCGTTTTCCCTTGGTGAACTCCTCCCCATGTGCCCCTGGTGAGACCCTCTGCATGTGACCCTGGTGAGACCGAGAAAAAAATCTTGCACCAGGGCCCTTTGTGTTGGATATGTAGTATCACACCTCATGAGTCTGAGTGCATGGGAGACATAGAGAAGCACCCTGAACTTGGTGCCCACTCCTAACCACTTCCTCTATGCAGCTCCCCACCGGACCCTCTGCAGTAACTAAATGCTATTCAAAGGAACAGTAAACATTTCCATTAGCTGTGAAAGATCAGCTTTGACTATCACAAGATTGCCTATTTAGTTTGTTGGAAACAATATCCATAATCAATGTAACTTTATCGGCAACGCACAGATTGCTAAGAGTAATACACACAAGTGATATATTCCATCAAGAAATATGAGATTTATAAAAGATATGTTTTCACCACCACCATCGACCCTTAAAAATGTAGTACATACAACAAAACTATTATGTATTCGTAAACATACCAGACATGTATGATCGATAACCTGTCATATAGTTGTGGAAGTGTCCCTGCACAGCTTTGAGGTAAAGGACAACTGGACAGAAACCCTTCCCCCTTGGCTGTTTGTTAATTTTTTTGAGGGGGTCGACAGTAATGTTGGAGGGGTGTTGGAAGAGGCGAAACTATAGCTATAGCAGCCCAGGTGGCTGCTATGGGGTCTGGCAGTGGAAGGGGGCCCCGTTAGGTTGTTGAGGCAAATAAAACATAGAACATGTGACGATAAAGAAGTACTGTATCAGGACTGTAATGGATGGAGTGGTTGCAGTTGACGACAACCCTAATCCCCGGCAAGTCTACAGTGTAAGAGAGCAGATGTCAGATGCACAAGAAGAGTGTTTGGGATCTTGGTGAGGTTGGTCACGTTGGAGGTCATCAGGAGGGCCCCAATTCAATTTTTGCTATGGAGTCCAGTGATCTCTATTTATGCCCCTGGGTGCTGGGTCCAAACTTTGCATGGGGCTCCAAAATCTTTACTGTGCACTGGGGCTCCTATATCTATTGCCAGCCCCCTGCATAGTTGTCCATCGCGTTTCCATTGCTAGTCTCATGTTCCCGGGATTTATCTGTGCATATTTTTGATAACAGACCAATAGCACAATAAAATTATTTGAGCACTATGTATTCCCCTGCACAGCAAAAATCAAACTGAGAGATGGAAGGCCATTGCTGCCAGCCAGGCACCTTGCATTGCAGGGTATTGTCAGGTTAATACAGGGAGATGGAAACAGAGAGAGGACTATCAGTGTGCCGCTCCTGCTTCATGACACTGTTGCTTTTCTTATTCGAAGAACAGAAAATGGTGTCACCCTCCCGGCTATTCAGTGATGTAGGAGTGTGTAAATCACATACATGCCTGAACAAATATTTTGGCATATAAAACATCTCCTCTATGTGTATTTTAAATGTGTTGGCTATTTGGTTGGAGCTCAACTTTAAAAAGGAATTGAAAGCTGTGTCAAAAAATAAAAGGCAGACAGAGTGCAAAGGGCTAATCACCAATATTGCCTGTGGTCCCCCTGCAGATGGTCTGTCCACTAATGTGCCTCCAACGTGGGGTCAGCTATTTTGGCAGAGGCAGGATTTTGCTTCTTTATGAGAGAGCCTCCAGCAAGGAGAACAGTAAGCAGCATAGTAGTGACATCACCAAATTTCGCTCCAAATTTCCTAAGACTATCAGATCTCACAATGGAGATATACAACCATTAGGGATTTGGCACTGGAGTGCCTAGGCACCCTCACTTACCAGGAAGTTTTTCAGAGTATTGCTTGGGGAATAATTAACACTTCTAAATATTCCCTATAATGTGGCAACTCTTCACTTTTTGAGTTCAGTTCCACTTTTAAACTACAATTTGCCCCATAAAAGTAGGATCACTAAAAATTGCTATTTTAGTACCAACTTATTTTTATTACATCCTTGTGTAGTAAATGTTTGTAATATTTCCTATTGTAAGGTCTAATAAGGAACAAGCATATTTCTGAATGCATGAATAATGCCACTGGACACATCTGTACCCCACAGCCACAATATATCTGTGATGTCTCAGCACTCTGTGTTTTCTCCTCTTCTCTTTCCATACACAAGAAGTGAACGACTTTGTCATCATCCCCCAGCACACAGTGCCTGAGGACGCCGTCCGCGAGATCGATGAACTCTATGATGTTTATCTCGAAGTTCGACAGACATGGAACACAGAGGTTAGTTGGGATCCTTCCTGATTTATTCACGAACAACGCTTTACTTCAGCTTTTCTTGGTTATTTCAAGGAGCGGAAACTCGAATAAACATCATTTGTGTGGATCTCCATCTATCCTTATGTGTAGAAGCATGGAAGAGCTCCATCTCTCACATTGTAACCAATAGTAGCATTTTTTGTTGCCAGGGCCATCGCTATGATGAGGCGGCCTGAGGCAGATGCTTCAGACGGCATCTCTTAGAGCACACCTGCCATCCCCTTTCCAGCCAGAGCGTCTACGTTGCTAAGAGCTCTTAGCTGGACAGAGGCAGACCTGAAGTAATATGCCATCTCACCCCTGGCCCTCCCCGTAATGTGCACCACCTGTACACCCCTGGCCCTCCCCGTAATGTGCATCATCAGCTGCCAGCCCAACATCTTCCCATCTCTGGTAACATGCTCCGTTGCACAGGAGGCGATAAGTCTAGGGACCCCTCTGGATTATTGCACTACTTTTGAAAAATGTGCTTGTTTTCAGACTCTATGTCTAAATTCTGGACTCCTTCTCTGGACTCCTTCTCTGGACTCCTACAGTCCCTGCACAGAGATACTTGCTCCTCTACTCTCATGAAAGCTCCCCAAGTTTACTTCCAAAGAAGGAATGCATGTGGTCAGAATTCAAATCATTGTATTGTGTGCTATTTGTTTGTAGTTCTCTGTACCTTGTTAATTGTTTGTTCATAACCTTTAATAAAAACTATTTGAATAAAAAATTTCTGACACATGAAGGCCTTAGCATACACCCTCTGCAGACACATAAAGGCCTTACCATACGCCCTCTGCAGACACATGAAGGCCTTACCATACACCCTCTGCAGACACATGAAGGCCTTACCATACACCCTCTGCAGACACATGAAGGCCTTACCATACACCCTCTGCAGACACATGAAGGCCTTACCATACACCCTTTGTGCACACCATCAGGAAACTAAATTGTGGTTAAGGGACTTCTATAAAGAGGCCCTGTCACCAGACCCTTCAGTTTAACAACAATCTTCCCATTTATATGTGCATTTAATATATTTTCAGCATGTCATTTACCTATAAAAGCTTTTCTTGTGTAGACATCCAAAAGCCCTGAGACTTCTGCTGGGTGTCGCCATCTTGGATGTGATGTTTAGAGCTGTTCAATGACACTTTACTGTATTTCTACAACCAACAGCCGCACCTTAGTACACGTAAGAATATGTAACAGCCTTCTCTTTTCTGCAGAACATCATCTTCATGGGAGATTTCAACGCCGGCTGCAGCTATGTTCCCAAGAAGTCTTGGAAAAACATACGCCTGAGGGCCAATCCCGAGTTTGTCTGGTTGATTGGGGATAAAATGGATACAACAGTGAGAAGCACGACAAGATGTGCCTATGACAGGTAACTGTAAAGCTGGGTACACACTAGTAGATTTTTTTCCTTTAGCTTTCGGGCATGTGGCTTTTGTATTTGGACAGTTGGCCCAGATGGCTGTCAAAATACATAAGCACTGCATGAGATTGGATATAGGCACTGTTTGGCTGACAATTTTAGCCACTGAGCGAATTTCAGCCAGGTTCATCACTGGCTGAAGTTCTGTCAATGTATAGTCCGCATATGGAAGACATTCTTCAAGGTAATCTTTAATCAAGCAAAACACCAGTGTGACTACTGACTAGGCTGTGACTGATAAAAGGCTATTTCCTGACTCATATGCTAGTTTTGGGGGAGATGAAGCGTATCCTAATTATTTAGGTGTTCTGCTTCCTCATAGTTTCCTTTACAGGGTTTTCTGACAAAACATGAGAAAATGAACTTACTGACACTACCCCACCACCTCTCCTGACCTCCCTGGCACATACCTGTGTGATCCCCCACCAGCACCCCCCTACCAAGTGTACAGTCACAGCCCCCCCTTTTTTTCACGTGCCGTGCCCGCCAGGAAGCCGACAGCGCGCAGCGCCAATCACAGGTACTGAGACATTTTCCCGGTCCACAGCTGCAGAGATCGGGAAATATCTCCGTGGCTGTAAATGGCGCTGCGCTCTCTCAGCTTCCTGGTGTGCTTGGCAAGTGGAGCCGCGAACACGCCGAGCCCATCACTAGTGTTTAATATGTTATGATAGGTCCACTTTAATAAAGAACCTGTAAGCCTATATTTAAACATGGTGGGTGATTTTATAAGCACCTAAAAGTGGAAAATTCTGAAACCTCTGCTGGAATGAAATGTCATTTATTTGTCCATTGTATTTTCATTTTTCAATACTTGGTATGTCATTTGCCTTGATGCATTGTTTATATGACTAGATTTAATGTGTTTTAAAACCTAACAATTAACTTCTCTAATTGGCTACGTTTTTGGTCTGTTAAATATACAAGTGAAAGTCTTGTTATGTCTGTTCAATAAATGAAAAAAAAAATACATGTAGATTATGTAAGAAACTCAGAGTCGTCCTTTGTAATCTTCCTGTGTTAACTCAAGGTATCTAATTAGGCCTCCCCTGTGATTGGTTATTTCAGGATTGTTCTGCATGGTGCGACACTGATCAGCTCCATAGTGCCAGACTCGGCGACTACATTTGATTTCACGCGGGCGTACAGATTAACAGAGGAACAGGTAGGGTGTTGATGGGTGGCAGGATAATCATATCCCCACTTACTGATAACAAATACTGTAGCCTCACACTTATTATGAGCTGACTCATACTTGTCCTTGTGTCCTTTTTGTAGGCCCTGGAGGTCAGTGATCACTATCCTGTGGAGTTCCAGCTGAATGAGCCAAACAATTCTCCTCGTAAAACATCTCGAAGACGAGATGGAAGAAGATGATACATTTTACGCATGGAGGAAGACGTTTATATATTTTACACTCAGTGCTTGATGTCAGGCCTAGATTTATAGCAATATATTGCGCTGACATATAATACATAGCTTACGATATACACCGATTTTTGCTAGTGCGTATATAGGCAAGATTCATCTTGATCACAATGGGGGTTCAGAGTTTTGTTTTTATCCCCAAACATCGATGAGTGTGAGAATAGTAGAACCAATAAACTATGCCAGGGGTGTCCCTAGAATATTCGCTGCCTAAGGTGGGGGGGCTGGTGCTGACGGTGCATATAAAGGGGGTGGGGGGTTAGATGTGCTAATAGAGCACATTGCGGGGGGTCACTAATGTCACTGGTTGCTACAAGCTGGGCGGGACGCCAGCCAGAGCGTCACTGGTCGCTAAAAGCTCTAAGCTACCTGGGACACTCTGGCCAAACAGGAGGTGGCAGGCACACCAGCCGCCCCCGCCCACCTTGATCCAATGAGATGCTGCCTAACAGTCCCAAACAGTGCTCTCGTGGACTTTTGAATAGTTGATAAGAAGGGAAATACCAAAGTAATGTGTCCAAAAACCGTCTTTATTGATGTATGTGCATTGTGTCATAAGAAAGGCAACATTTCAGGGCCTTCAGCAGGCTTAATGAAGGGACCTTGAGTGGCCTGGAAACATTGCCTACTTTGGTGTGCTGGTGACATACTGTATTATTCTGGATTCAAGCAGCGCCATCACCCATCTCCGAGGGGCATACTGGTAAGGAGAGCAGTCACTTCATCACCCATCTCCAAGGGGCATGCTGGTAAGGAGAGCAGTCATTTCAGCACCCATCTCCAAGGGGCATATTGGCAAAGAGAGCGGTCACTTCAGCACTCATCTCCAAGGGGCATACTGGTAAGGAGAGCAGTCACTTCAGCACTCATCTCCAAGGGTCATACTGGTAAGGAGAGAAGTCACTTCAGCACTCATCTCCAAGGGGCATGCTGGTAAGGAGAGCAGTCACTTCAGCACTCATCTCCAAGAGGCATACTGGTAAGGAGAGCAGTCACTTCAGCACTCATCTCCAAGGGGCACACTAGTAAGGAGAGCAGTCACTTCAGCACTCATCTCCAAGAGGCATACTGGTAAGGAGAGCAGTCACTTCAGCACTCATCTCCGAGGGGCATACTGGTAAGGAGAGCAGTCACTTCAGCACTCATCTCCAAGGGGCATGCTGGTAAGGAAAGCAGTCACTTCAGCACCCATCTCCAAGGGGCATACTGGTAAGGAGAGCAGTCACTTCAGCACCCATCTCCAAGGAGCATACTGGTAAGGAGAGCAGTCACTTCATCACTCATCTCCAAGGGGAAAGATGCACTTTAAAGTTGTCAACAAGACACTGCCATAAACAAGATAATAAATAAGGATTAGGCACTGCAAGGTGCATATTAGTAGCACTTCTCTTAAAATTCATCTAACCAGTATAGGAGCTCCTTACCCTAGATCAGGGATAGACAACCTGATTACTCCAACCTGATCTCTGCAAATGTGTCAGAGTCTTTCAAATCCCCAAGGGGCTTGTAGTTCCACAACAGCTGGAGTGCCACGGTTGCCTACTCCTGCCCTGGATAAACCAGGAAGCTGTGTACTGCCAGCTGACCCTTCTTTCATGGGTTCCCAGGGTTCCCTACAATGGAGTCTAAAGGAAATGGCGCTGATCCCACCTGGGTCTATTGTTATCAGAAATCTTATTTTTTGGCGTAGTGATCTTTTAGGTTTATCCAACAGATAGAAGCTCGCACAGGAGCTCTTCTCCCTCACTCTCATCACTGTTTATTTTAATAGATAAAAACAATAATATAACAGTAAGATACTGTACTCAATAAGACACAAATCAGTTCTTCTTTCCACTTCCTATAAATACGATGATGCTATTAATGATGTGAACACGCATAACACTCTTGGGCAAATTTGGCATATCTTTTGTATAATCAATAAATAAAAGCTTTAATATAGTGATGGATAATGAGCTCTGTTATTCCTCTAAGAAGTAAGTAGAATGGAACCGGAACTGTTGGGCCGGTAAGTTGGCACAAAACCAAGCAGTCTTGTGTGCAGCTCACTAGAAATGTTTTTGCCAATTCAGCAGTTAATAGCCTCTCATGAAATTCTATAGAATGCTACACTGAGGTAAAATAATGGCTCTTCTTGGAGTTAGCTACACAGGTGAGAGTAACAAGCGTCAGCACAGCACTGGGACTTTAACAACACTTCTTAACACTGCTTAATAAAGTGCAGGAACTTCAGTTTAGGGTTGTCACCTGTCCACAATTCACCCGGACAGTCCGGGTTTCATGGCAGCAGAAACCCAGACACAACATGTCAGGCAGACAGGGGCAACCAAAATTAAGATAGGGGCTACTTGCATCCCACTAAAATCTGTCTCAAGTGTGATATTTACATATGAATGGGTGACGCTATTTACATATGAATAAGCCACGACTCATTCTCCCAAAAATATGTCTGCACGTTGCTAGAGTGCTCGGGTATCGCTTGAAGAAAAAGGTGGCAACCCTGCTTCAGTTACAATAATGGATGACCGTCTTTTTCCACGCAACAGTAACAAAGCTCTCACTTAATATTAGTCCAATAACAGCAATACATTTTAAACCATTTCCGGAATAGCAGTTCCTATTTCTACAGACAGGCCTTAGGGCCTTCAAGTATATTATATGATGAAATGTTTGTGGACACCTGACCATCACACCTACACTACCTGACCTCATAGATGCTCTTTTGGCTGAGGGGACACAAATGATCACAGACTCATTACAAAACCTGGTTGAAAGCCTTATAGGAAGCTCTTATAGCCACAAAGCTCCATATTAATGTCCATAGTTTTGGAAGGGATGTCCAACAAGCTTACATACTGTAGGTGTTATTCCACAATGAGGAGCTCTCTGGCCGCCTGGTGTTTTGTCAACAGGTTCCCTGTGCACCTTTGACTATGACCAGCCCATGGCATCAGAACATACACTGTACTCCTCACCACTTAGCCTTGAAAATAGTGCCGACATGTAAATGTCATTACTCATGCCCATATAAAATAATTTCCTTGTGATGTCACAGAGAGATGATCTCATCTCCACTTTGTGTGGTCTACGGAAGGCAGCAAGGTGACACAGGAAGCACAGAGTTAATGGCTATGTGCTAATGGTGTCACCTGTCATGTGGGTGCACATTGTTACAGTGTTTTTAGTAGGGGCATGCTGAAATCTGAACAAGGCCACAAATAATTGTCACACTCAGATAATACTAAAAATACTAATATATTTGCTTTGAATTCTGAAAGTGTAACTTTTGTTGTGGATAAAGTGATGAGCGATAAGAACAGATATCAGGTTTTTATTGCGCTCTCTATTTGTGCAGGTGAACACTGTCATCAAAACTAGATGCAGCTAAGTGACATTAACTGTTTAATTTATTTTCTTTTTAACTTTTGACAGTCCACAGAAACAAATAATAAAAGAAAAAGCATGGGGTTCTCGACCAGGCCACATGCCCTCAACATGGGGAAGGTGCTTTGTTAGGGGAGACCCCCTGGCAAAGGGGGGCTTATAGGAATCTGGGTGCCGCCTTTCATAAAGGGGGCACCCAGATGCGGCTCCACCTCCCACAAATGATTAAGAGGTAGTTGTTACCCCTACTCATTCACCAAATACACAGTAAAAGAAGTAAACGCACCACACCGTGAAAAAAACCCCCACAACGCAAGTCTATTATTTACACACGAAATGTCCATCGATGTAATCCGAAGGCCAATCACGTCGTTCAGCGATGTAGATGCATGTCAATCAAAATCTCCACCGCTTTGACTGAACCCGACGAACACCGCCCAGAAAGTGACAGTTCTGCTCCCGCATATCAACAAAGGGGCGGAGCAAGTCGTGACATCACGGGATTTGATTACATCCCATTAGGGGAGAGAGAGCTGTCACAAAATGTAACGCTCTCCCGTCCCCCTTTCCTGCTCTGCCAGGCTGTTGCTCAGATCAAATCTTACCAGCTTTAAAGGATCTGGTATGAATTGGGAAGGGGGCTCCATGCTGTTTATTGGTATTACTGGTATGAATTGAGAAGGTGACTCCATCCAAGTTGATTCCGAATGACATTGGAAAATTTGGATACGTTCATATTCGTTATTTTTTCATTCGGATGCATCTGAATGTCTGAATTTGCAGACATTCGTCAGAATTTTAATTTGGAATGAAATGAATAGCACATGTCTAATCAGAACAGCATGTAAAGAGAAATCCAAAACTGGGCTTTCAGTAGAACAAGATTAAAAGAAAAATCTTCCAAGGGTGGGAACTTGTTCTGGCGACAACTATCCAAGGGGGCATTTCCTCTACCCTTCTGTTGTTACAACAAAATACCCACAATGACAAAATGTAACATTCCCTACTCTATCCAAAATAAAAGTTTTGGCTTGGGATGTACTTTATGAACTCTGATCAGGGTTATTCACAAAAGGGTGAAGAGTTTGGAGAAGGCAGGAGAAGTGAACAATCTAGGACAACATAGCTGAACTGTAAAGTGAGCTGAATTGGAGATATTTTCCAAATCAGCTATGTTGTCCTATATTGTTCACTTCTCCTGCCTTCTCCAAACTCTTCACCCTTTTGTGAATAACCCTGTGATGGCTCCATGAGTCATCAGCCTAGGGTTCCTCCAGAATGTGCTAGGGGTCCCTTGAGCAAGGAGCAATTTATGCCTTACAGATAAGTTCCCAATGATATATTTCAGATATGTGTAAGATGAGGACACTTTTCATTGACCACAAATGTAAAGAGCATAATTCCCACTGACCACCACACTAATGTACAGTGAGCTGTAGTGTAATTATTAGCATGGGTTCCATGAGTTCAGAAAGTTATATCAAGGTTTCCTTTCACAAAGAAATGCTTCACAAACAACAACAAAGACAACATTTTGGGACCGCACAGGGTTCCTTTCCTCAGGGTGACACAGATCCCATCACTATAGAACCTGGAGCAGCTGTGCATGGCAACCAATCAGCTTCTATCTTTCATTTTCAAAGCTTGACTGAATAAACTGAAGATAGAAGCTGATTTGCTATTATGGACAACTGCTCCGCATTCTTTCTGCCCGGTTTTGATGAATCTTATGCTTGTTGACTGCAGCAAAAAGCCACATGAAAGGATCTGGGGCGAACTACTGTTTTGTCAACCAGTTCACCGGCTCTCTTCTGAGATTCATAAAGTTAATTCGATGTGCAGGTGCTCATTGGATCAAGATTCATTTGCTGACTTTTGGCCTTCAGTTCTTAAATATTCAATGAATAATTGGTGGATCAACGTCTCAGTAAAATATTTGCTGTATTTATAATATCATTGCAGCTGAGAGCAAATTTCTGTAATCAAGGGAAGGGGATCAAATTGTTTTATATGTGACCTCTTGTTCCCCAACATTGTATGGAATATTTTAGCATTATTTATCCATTTCTTGGTGTTTCCTAAACAATTTAAAAAATAAGCATAAAAGGATATCTTTTTCCTTCATTACTGAATATTACATGGAGCACTCTAAGTATAGGAAATCATTTTTTTATGTCCATCTGTCTTCCATTCCGTTCTTGAGTTGAACACATGGTACAATAGTGTTAGTGGTAATCTGCATATATTGAATAGCAGTAGATAATCTGCACATACTGTCTTTGACTGAGTACCAAAGTTGTTTCCCTTTACAATGGCCTGACAGAGCTGTGCCTCGTAATTTATTCATGACACGTTTTGTAGAGTTGCCGTGTAAGTGTTTGTCTCTCCAGCCCCTCCTTGCCCAGTCTGGTCACACCGCAGTCTCCCAGGAGATGTCAGTAAACTCTGAACAGGAGCTACTGATCACATTTCCCAGGCCTGGCAGCAGGTAACTTCCTTCTCCATTGTCCCCCAGTAAGAACCTGATTGCATAACCCACTTTATTCACCATGAGAGACCTGCTGACAACCAGAAACCAGAACTGCTGGAAAGAGCTCATTGAGAAGGAAACTCTCACCAGGATGACTTGGAAGCTGCACTATAGCAAAGAACATCCTAATGAACCCCAAATGCAGACCACCAGGAAAAAGAGGGATATTTTTATCCCCCAGCCTGTGACCACCTTACCACCTCTTATCAATACCCCTCAACCCCTAGTGAGCAGGATGGACAAACCAGACCATGACCAGCTGGATATCATGAACCTGTCCGAGATGAGACCAGTCACTCCTCACGCCTCCAAAGTCCTCTATGATGGCTTCTCCAAGGAGGGCAAAGGAAGGTCTTTGTATCTGAAGAACAGAAAGCAGCATGGCCCAGAAGAAAAGTATCCACACCCCATCCTGTCCTCCTGGGATTATGGCTGGAGGTTAGGTAGGTTATAGGTATTGTGCACTCCGGTGGAACATAACTATGTTTTAATTGGGTTTCTGTAGAAAAATATAAATTGACCAGATTAAAAAAAAACTCAGAATGTGGAGTGATTTTAGTTGATCTGAGACTTTTAAATTAATTTGGATACAGGGATAGTCATTGCCAGTCTCCTTCTAGGAATGGTAGCTGCCTTTAATACTTGTTAGTTGCTGACTTGGAATAAGCATTGTAGATCATGCAGTGTGTCAGTGCTTGTGATCTGCATTCTGGATCCGAATCAGTGCTTAGAAATGATAGAATCCTTTTGACTAGCTTGACAGCCAGGCAACTAGCATTTTTAGAAGGAAAAGTCAGCAGTGGCAGCCTGTAAGGCCTATTAAATTCCTATTACCAGCTGTTTTTAAAGTGTCACACAGTTTAAAGGGGAACTACAACCTCCTACCCCTTTACAGCCAATTGAGGTGCCATCTTAGCCTCTATTTGGAATCCAGTTGCCATGGTGATGCACATGTGATCAGCTATGACACCAGCCATTTGAGGACTTAAATGTTCAATTGAGAGCTGAAATAATCACACTGGTAACCCTGACAGTTGGCATACTTTATAAGTAACTGATTTGGGAGAGATTAAATTGGTGGGTAAAGTCAATGTAATGTAGCAATTTAAGCAAATAAACATTTTAAGTAGTATTTATGATCGAATATTATATGATCATTAATTATTGATTTTGATTATTTATTATGTACCGTATATACTCGAGTATAAGCCGACCCGAATATAAGCCGACGTACCTAATTTTACCACAAAGAACTGGGAAAAAATATTGACTCGAGTATAAGCCGACCCGAATATAAGCCGACGTACCTAATTTTACCACAAAGAACTGGGAAAAAATATTGACTCGAGTATAAGCCGACCCGAATATAAGCCGACGTACCTAATTTTACCACAAAGAACTGGGAAAAAATATTGACTCGAGTATAAGCCGACCCGAATATAAGCCGACGTACCTAATTTTACCACAAAGAACTGGGAAAAAATATTGACTCGAGTATAAGCCGACCCGAATATAAGCCGACGTACCTAATTTTACCACAAAGAACTGGGAAAAAATATTGACTCGAGTATAAGCCGACCCGAATATAAGCCGACGTACCTAATTTTACCACAAAGAACTGGGAAAAAATATTGACTCGAGTATAAGCCGACCCGAATATAAGCCGACGTACCTAATTTTACCACAAAGAACTGGGAAAAAATATTGACTCGAGTATAAGCCGACCCGAATATAAGCCGACGTACCTAATTTTACCACAAAGAACTGGGAAAAAATATTGACTCGAGTATAAGCCGACCCGAATATAAGCCGACGTACCTAATTTTACCACAAAGAACTGGGAAAAAATATTGACTCGAGTATAAGCCGACCCGAATATAAGCCGACGTACCTAATTTTACCACAAAGAACTGGGAAAAAATATTGACTCGAGTATAAGCCGACCCGAATATAAGCCGACGTACCTAATTTTACCACAAAGAACTGGGAAAAAATATTGACTCGAGTATAAGCCGAGTTTTTCAGCACATTTTTTGTGCTGAAAAATGCCCCCCTCGGCTTATACTCGAGTCAATATTTTTTCCCAGTTCTTTGTGGTAAAATTAGGTACGTCGGCTTATATTCGGGTCGGCTTATACTCGAGTATATACGGTATGTTGATTAGAGTGCTGCAGGCTTTTTAACATTGACTTGTCAAAAAAGAAATGTAGGCACAACGGTCGACACTTGTTTTAGTGGATCCCAAATGCAAGCATTTAAATCCGGCCACTCTCCTTACCTTGTAATATGCCCTATGATTGTGGATTGGGCTGGCCTATCAAAAGATGGACCATGTGGGTCCCAAAAGCGTTGGGACTTATGTAGTGCGCACTTAAGGAACAAAGGGCCCTGGTGCAAGATTTTTATTTCGGGACCCCCAACCCCCCTTACACACTGATCTCTATATACACAGCGAGGGGTATAGCACACACTGATCTCTATATACACAGGGAGGAGTATAGCACACACTGATCTCTATATACACAGGGAGGAGTATAGCACACACTGATCTCTATATACACAGGGAGGAGTATAGCACACACTGATCTCTATATACACAGGGACGAGTATAGCACACAATGATCTTTATATACACTGATCCGTAAATAAATGGAGATCTCTATGTACGCAGGAATCTCTGAGCAGTGCCAGTTCTGATTGGCTCCCTGTACAGTCCGGATTCTATGCTCGTATACATTGCATCCCTCACCTGCTCTCCTCCTTCCGCCTCCTCCATCTCCGGCTCTCCTCCGATTCTTGTGGCTCCTGCGCACTGCCCGATCAGCTCTCCCCTCTCCTGCCGCCTGTTACTAGGGACGCGGGCCAGAGTCTGAGCGGGAACCTGGCGGACCCCAGCCCCCCCCGCTCAGAATCCCACCAGTCACCCCTTCCTTCCCTACGGGCCCCTCACTGCCCCGTATTCCACCAATAGGGGGTGAACGGGACCAGATCTCAATGGGCCCCCAGCCTGGGGCCCTGGTGCAGTTGCACCAACTTCATGGGCGGTAGGTCCACCCCTGGACTAGATGGATGTTGGGGCTGAATGCTGTCTTTTGCATTCAAGCGCAAGTGAATGCAAATCACAGTAAAAGGCTGAGTTTGACCTGTTTTGGCTGCAATGCCAATGCATCTAAGTAGGACCTAATCCAAACAAGTGAAATGCAATGCAGCCTCACAACCTTCCTCCACCATGCAAGCAGATTTGAATCTGCAGACTTGCATTTAATTTATGCATCTAACACACCTCAAAGCAGAAAAAACATTTTCAATCTGAACAAGCCCTTAAAGCTAAATGCCAGACACTAAAACTTGAATTTGACTTTATTCCGCAATAGTGACAAATGATATAAAGCCAATTTAACCAGTTATTGGCATATAAAAGTAGATGTGACATCATCACTGGCTGCACAGAGCCTGTGCAGAGAGCAGAGCTATGGGAGGGACCCAGCAGGCTCCACCCACTACAGGCTTCCTGTAGAAAACTACAGGGGGGGGGGGGCGGATAGAAGACCAGTCACACTGCACATGGAGAGAGAGCAGCAGTGACTGGTCTTGATTATAGGAAGCTAATGAAATAAGGAAGTTTCATGCTGTGGCAAGTTTCTTATAGGTAATATTGAGTTATATATTTGCATTGATTTTAAGTATCTGTGTTCTGCATTCTTTTTCCAGGTGATGTGGTAAAAGAATTCAGGAGTCCGATCCACGCAAGATCCCGCATAGTGAAAGAAACATTTTATAGCAGGAACGGTGTCATTTCGATACCAGAAGACACTGACAAGATGCTGTGACTGTCTCCATCACCCAGCTAATTTTCTGGTTTACATTTTTTTTAAATTCATTTTTGCTTCAGCATTTTGAATATAACAAACAGTGTCTAACGCTCCAGGCTCTTATGTATTAAATGTTTCTCTATAGACTGGTCTGACTGGTCTCCGTGTGCCCTTTCCAAGTGCTCTGTGCACATTTGGGATCAGGGAGTGACTGCTCTGTTTACTGGCCTTTGTATGGTGACAACACAATGTACATTACACTTTTCTAAACAGGTTCTACAAGACCAAGCAGAGCACAGGAGAGGTTTCAATCTAACAACCAGGTAGAGCCACTTGTCTCAGTGTATGTGTGACAACTAGTGCAAAAAAAAAGTCATGCCACTGTTTTTCAACCATTTATGTGATATATATATATATACATGGTGGCAAGCTGTCCCCTGATTTTCTGCCTCAGTTCCAGGTTTCAGAGATTTACTCTGCAAGTGTTCATAGTTTTACAGAGACCCGGTTGCCTTTTTAAAACCAAAACGATCTCTGCAATTGAAGATATGCTACAGGCAGGGCTGGATTAACATAGGGACTACCGGAGCGCCAGCTCCAGGGCCACCACTGAAAATTGGCCCGGCCGGCCTGGATCGCCACAGTATGTTTGATGTCAATCTGGGCTGGGCACATCCAGGCAGAGATGCTGGAGGCTCTCTAATCAGGCATATTAGGCGGCCGGGCCCCAGCGAGAAGCAAGTGGCCGCCTATTTAGAGAGTTGCCTCTGCTGCTTTCTAATTTGTCTGACATACCGACAGCACCAGGCCCATGATGCCTTAATCCAGCCCTGGCTACAGGTGCCTGAAGAATCTCCACAAACCTGGTCCTTCAGATTATGCGTCTATCCACTGGTCCCTAGAGGATACTGTAGGTATGTAAGGACTGGTGAATTGAATCATCGCAAACAGCAGGGGACACTCCAGTGTTTAAGGTAGATTCTTTGGGCAGCCACAGCTGAAGGTTTCAGGAAAGGGCAGCAGAACAGGCTGCTATGGGACCTGGGGGTGAATGGGTCTCCATTATGGGTGCTGTTAAGGCAATTTAAAGAAGAACTCCAGGATTTTTTTTAAATTAACCCTTGCAGTGGCGCTACCCTGCACTGCAAGTGTTAAGTGATAATTTTTGTCTAGGTTAAAAAATAAAGTTATACTCATCCAGGCCAGCACTGAAATTAACTCTATGTCTAAAGGTGGCCATACACTTTACAACCCTTGCAAGACTTTTGTCTTGCGAGGGTTGTAAAGTAGTTAAAAAAAAGTACTATCTGCCCATCTTGGACAGGCAGATTGTACTAGCAATCATCTTCTGATGACTGCAGTGAGGGGCGGGCTTCCAATGACTGCAAACGGGCAGTGTGCACGTGGATACATTGGCCCGTTCGGCAGTTGTCGAATAAGCAGGCCACTAACCCGCCGAGAATCGTACGATTCCCGGCGGGTTTCCCAGCCTGCTTGTTCGACGGAAGACGTGCGACCGTACAGTAGAAACGGTCGCACGCCTTCCATACACTTTGCGATTACCGTACGATCGCGGGATTTCCCGCGATAATCGTGCAGTGTATGGGCACCTTAACACAGTCTTCCTCAGGCTGTAAAAATAGCAGTGTCTCCTCAACCAGGGGCGTCCCGAGGCTGGGTGACACCCGGAGCGGTAACCGAGTGTCACCCCGCTGAGACTTCACGCGCACACGCGTCAGTATGCTGATACCTGCCAGCGGTCATCTTGGTGATGGACGCCAGCAGAGAGAGGAGGCGACAGTCACCCGCGGGATAAGGTATGCCCCCGGGTCCCCGCCTCTCTC
>NW_017306846.1:256686-287714 GCF_000935625.1 Nanorana parkeri | reverse complement strand
GACGCCATTGTCCCCAAATAAAAACGGACATGACAGCTGTTTGTAGTTCCGAAAAAAAAAAAACCTCCCAGTTTAAAGACGTTTGTAAACTTAGCTGGAAAATGAAGGTTAAGATTTTATTGCCAGCAATGTTGCCCCACTCCTCACTGACTTTTTTTTCACATCTCTGGTTCCCAGTAATGTACTGATTATGCGGACAGCTCTCCTGGTACCACTCCTTGATTTAGAAATGCGTTATGTTTAGATAAATGTCAGTAGGGAAGTTTCTGGGGAGCCCATGATCTGTAGTTATGCCCCTGATGGTGAGAATAATAAAAAGAACCCGTGGCCAGGCTATGTTATTTAGGCATTCACATATTGTTAACAAGCAGCAAATGGGCTTCACAGCTAGCCCTCACTGACCTCTGTAGTTACAGGCACTGTAGAGCAATTCATCCTCAAAATTCCCAGCAGAAGCACAGAGGTTCTTTAAAGCTTCTTTCAGCAGCTCAGTTCACCCTTCTCAGCAAGGACTCACCAGCCTTCCAGTATCCAATGTAAACCCATAGCAGGAGCGTGGTGGGCTGAGCTGCTGAAAGAAGAACGAATGAGACAAAATATCAGGTTTTCCCCACGCTTGCCAGTGTATGGGCAAACAAGACATTCCCCTCTGCTCACAAACTAACACAGGCAGTATTTCTATTACCATGATGCACTAATTATTTTAGCTTGGTATTCATAATTCAATACATTTGTAAAGCAAACACTGTATATTCTGCAGCATGTATGTATCTAAATTTGACTTGGTATCAGTCCCATGTAATCCCCTGCAGAGCAGCACATAGTCTGGTTGAAGATGGGACAGCAATGGGGGCCAACCAGGTGTGCTGCATGCAAATGTGCTGATGAGCTGACATGAGGAGAGAGCGGAGTGAGCAAAAGGCTGACTCCATCTGTCTGCTGCGGCTCCTTTACTGACCAGTCAGCAGTTTGGGGATGGAAAGATGATACCAATGTAACAGAGAAAGGATTTGTCACCCTTCAGGCTATGGTGTCTTGCATGGCTGTGTATCGGAGGACTGAATGGACAGAAATATAAAACATGTGGCAGATAAAACATGTCCCAAAAAGCCATTTCATCTGCATATTTATACGTTTGCCTGGAGTTCAACCTCAAATGTTTTTTTTTTTCTATAGGAAATCACTATGGAGGGGATTTATCAAAACTGGAGCAGATGTACACGGCAACCAATCAGCTTTTCTCTTCAGTTTGTTCAGTTAAGATTTGAGAATGAAAGAGATGCGGATTGGTTGCCATGCTCATCTGCTCAAGGTTTTGATAAATTCCCCTCAATATGTATTTTACCTGATCAGTTTTAATAAAGACGTCAAAGTCCGCTGATTTTCCACTGGTGACTGCTCAATAAAGATACCACAAATACCAGCAGCTTCAGCAGGGTTTCCCTCTGCTCTACAGTGCTGTGATATTCCAAGTGACCGGTTCTTTAATTTTTCTTACAACACTGATGTTTCTACATAGGAAGGTCACACATATAATGGTATTCAATATTCATAAGTCCCAGTAGCTCATCGGTGACCTGTGCATTATGTTGTAATATTTTAAAATGGTTACATGGACCACGCCCTTTTATCCCAGCCCCCCAAAACAAGCCAGCTACCCATTGGTCTGTATATAAGAACATATTTTACCAGTATTTACTGACAGAACTCAATCATACAGCTGGAAATAACACGCCAGATACTAAACAATTTATTCCAGTTTATTGGTTTCTCCGGTTTTTGGGGTTTACAAATTAGTGGACTTTCACAGTGAGGCACAAAGCACAGTAAAAAGCTTCAAATATCTTGGTTTGCTAGCTAGTGTATCCAAAAATAGTGTTTAAAATGTATTGAATATTCTAGAAAAGAAGATTGTTACAAGGAAACAGTTTGCTATAAAAGTTATTTTAACATAGAACAGGAAAAAAAACTATTAAAAATCTTTTTTTGATAATTTCACCTCTGAAAATAGAAATTTCTATGGTAACCTTCCTCAGAAAAATAATCAGTGTTTATGAACGCATGAAAGGAAAAGAGCCGCAAAAGGAACTTATCGGTTCGGCAAAATGTATTTTTGCTTTTTCCTCCCACTAGGTGCATCTGGTTTTCCTAAAGTAGAATGATAATATCGCTACTGATGTTGTTCGTAGACCGAGTGTTCCAATGTCTTACCGCAACCTATATACAGTTTATTCTATGCCAATTATACACATAAATAAGAACATCCACAAGTCTAGAGTGAACGGATCTATATATATATTACACTGTCATAGTAACAAGGGTTAAATTAAAAAGGGAAGTCCACACAATCTTGCGTTTCAGATTTTAGTAGATGTGGAAGAGTTAAACCTAAATCTGTTCCTTCCCAATAGATATATTAAAGCAGAAACCCAGGTAGTGATTGAGAGGATGTCCCACCCAAAACCTCATCTATTGGAGTTCTGTACTACAGACGGAGAGGTCCATTTTTATTACGGTAGAAGTAAAAATGGTTGTGCTGCGTTACTTTTTCCGAGGCATTCCCAAATTGTGCTGGGACGGCCCCATTCTGTACGGTACATACCCCACACTGGTCCACTCTAAATTTTGTGATGTTCATTATATACTCTATACTACTAATCATCACAGTATTGGCATATAGACATTAGTCACACCATTAGGACTTCCAAATTCCACCCTGTTTGATGATCGGCCATACGTTTGCTAATGGGATCTCTATATATCTCTTGTGGGTTAGGGTGCTAACATATTTGAGCTTGAGTTCTCAGGTCTACACACCTGCCATGGCCAATAAGAGGATTCCTATGCTGGACTTTTTGTTAATTTTAGATTTAAAAATTAGCAGGAGGAGCACAACAGGAACTTCCAAAATGTTAAGTAGGAAGAAAGCCTAGAATATGGCAGGAATATCTTGCCAGCGTAATCCTCAAGGCATGCAAGAAGCCAGCAGATGACTTCACATACCAAACTCGATCTAGAAGTGATATAAATGACTTTTGGGTGGTCTGACCCTTTGATTCAGTAGCACAGTACACACTGCTTACGGGTTCCTACCAGAAAAGGACGGTGCTGGATAGATGGCATTCCCACAAAATACATAAACATGTCCCAGTTCTATGCTGCTAACACTGATACTTTAGTATCACTCAAGGCATGCAAGAAGCCAGCAGATGACTTCACATACCAAACTCGATCTAGAAGTGAAATAAATGACTTTTGGGTGGTCTGACCCTTTAAATTCAGTAGCACAGTATACACTGCTTTAGGTTTCTTCCCAGTAAAGGACGGTGCTGGATAAATGGCATTCCCACAAAATACATATAGATGTTCCAGTTCTATGCTGCTAACACTGATACTTTAGTATCACTCAAGGCTGGTAAGTGTATACCAAGACAGAGTGTGATCATTGCAGACCTTATAGCAGTTTTCTTGTTACCATCCTGCAAAGTCTTATCTGAAAGTTTTATTTACGTTGTGACTTTATTTTATATCTTATTGTTTTCTATATTATGGGCATTTGTTTAGTCTGGTGAATCCCAGTATACCAACATGGAACGCGCCAGGCCAGGAAAACAGATAAGGAGTGCTTAAAAAGAGGCATAACCATCTTCCAGGAGGCCAACTGCACTTTCTGAAAATGTTAGTTGCCTGGCTGTCATGCTGATCAGTGTTTTCGGAGGAGCTGATGTAGTACAAGTATGCCGCAAAAAAGTTCAGGCTTTCTAATCTGCATCTTTGTTATGGGACAGACACCATCAGGCAACTGGTATTGGTATTCCTCATAGTACAGGTTTCCTTTAATATTGGAGTTGCCCTGTTTTAGATAGCTACTGGTCTCATTTTACAAGTTTTTGTCGCATGTAATTTCTCAGTACATCCATGAAGAATGACAAGTAAAATGTTATTACTGGACTGTATGCATGAAGATGTGATGCTAGGAAGTCAGAATGTCTGTAGGTGTTGCCACTACCAATATGACACACAGGCCTTCTAGACACCTCACAGGCTCTAAACGTGGTCCGGCCAAGAACATCTGCCTCATGCTTGCAAAGTATCTGAAAGGAAAGTATCTGTTACCTAGAGCAACCCCATTCATAAAATGCACGTTCATCAACAAACAGGAAAAACCAGACTGATGTGTGCGACACCCTCTCCTTTCATATATTTCTTCGGCATATGACGTTCATCAATAATCCTTTTTGTTCTGAAGTAACTGCATAGGAATAAAGGTAGATGAATAGCGTACAGCTGTCATGGCAGAAGTACGGGGCTTATCTGGCAATGTCTGAGCAGCCCCAAAACAAGCATAGAGTTCATAAGTAGCAGAATGCCTCTGGTCTATACTTGATCCAGATCGGGTGACTCAGAAAAAAGCAAAGCCAAGGTATCAGCCTGACAACCAAGGAACTAGCAGTCAAGAGAAGAGATCAACAAAGGCAGCTTACAGAATTCCATCATGGCACATGGCAGGTGTACTTGGCAGAAAAACAGATGTGGATGAAACTATAAACCACAGAAAAACAATGTTGTGTCTTCAATGCAGTGACTCAATAGCGGTTGAAACTGCCTTTTCCCTAACTTGTTCTCATCCCAAAACACAATCAATGGAGCCATTTTGTGAGGTAAATCCAGCTTATAGTCTTCCCACCAGGAACTTCTGATATCACTAAGCTAATGCTATTTATGAAGTGTCCATTCTATGGTACGAATAACTGTGTGAAAAGCACCATCATTTATAAGACAGCCCTAGGAGTTCTGATAAAATCCAAACCATATTATTATCGTCAAAGGCAATGGGACAGCTTTTAAAATGGCCGCCTGAGCACTACAGGCTAAATTTACAAACATCACTTTGATGAAAAGTACCAGAGTTAAACCCCGTTTACAGATTTGCACTGGACAATAGATTGAGGACTACAAATTTGAATAAATCAGTAGTTGCATTACATAACCGATCACGGGTGGATATTCCAGTTCAATATCATATCATTCTTACGCATTAATTTGGTCCCCTTCCGATATTCATATTTACCACAAACCAGTTATTCTACTTGGCAGACAAAGGGTTAAACAACATCGACAAGTATAAATAAGCCCTTCCAAAAGTAGAGATCTGCTATTTAAATTATCACAAGGACACCTAAAACTCGCATACAAATTTCCATCTCCCTAGTATAAAAAAAAAAGTCATATATAAAATTACAATGAAAGTTTCTCTTCCCCAATTTCTCAGAATTCTGTAGATGTCGGCTCTGTGTGATCAGATATTACAGGTCTTTGATATTGTTCTGCCAGGAATCAAGTGTGGGGATTTTAAGGGACGGTGACGTGGAAGGGACTCCCCGGGATGTGCTCTTCTCCCCATTTCACCACCAGGGTGTAGTCTCCCTTCTCCTTCACGTGATAGTTGACGTTGTATTGCTTGTTGCCCAGATGTTTCACGGATACTTCTTCACAGGGGATTGTGGGTCCGTGGACGCCGACTAATAATATGTTAGAACCTGGAACGATATTGAAAGGAAAAGTCAATTAAAAAGTAAATACATTTTCTTTTGTGAAAGTATTGCAGTGTAAAGCCAGGTGTACGCGTATATATTTTCTCGGTCCAATCAGCGCGCTGAATGAAGAAAATAGAACAGATTCCTCCATCAACAGTTATGCACGTTGATGGAGGAATCTCCTGCTGTTTCTAGTGAAAATCTGATTGGCTTCCAGCTCCGTTCAGCCGAGAATTCTCCAACCGACTACTTCGATCAGCTAATTAAGAGATTTCGGCCGGAAGGGTGCCAACAGCGGTTTGTACCAGGCTTAAGTCACTTTTCATCTTTCAAAAAGTGCCTAAAGTGACCCTGTCACCATAGGGTGTTTGTGTCTTTGAGACAGCATTGAAAAAGCAGCATTTCGAGCCACAAATATTAATTCCACACTTCCGGGGTTGGAAAACTTGCTTCTTCTCCCGCATTCAGTGGTTTCTCCTAACCGCTTGAAAGCTACTAGAGGACATACAAGTCGACAAGAAGAACCATTGCGTGCAGCAGAGGCACTAGGTATTAGACCCATCTGACTGGTCGAACTGCAGTGGCCGAAGAGCAGTGCAGTTTTGCAGGGTTATTCCTGAAAGGGTGAAGGGTTTGGAGAAGGCAGGAGAAGTGAATCTAGGCCAAAATAGCCGATTTGGAAGAATTCTCCTATTCCTCTCACTTTCCAGTTCAGCTATGTTGTCTTAGATTGTTCTCTTCTCCTGCCTTCTCCAAACCCTTCACCCTTTTGTGAATAACCCTGTTGGTGTTTTAAGACATGGGATTTTGTGAAAAGCTATTCTATAGTTCTTATATTTCCATATATGCAACATCCCATTTATGAATTACATAGATGACAAACAATGTAAAATGCTTTGGTTTAAATCAAACTTGTCCCAGATATAAGTGACAGTTGCAGCACAAAATGATGGTTAACACCTTCCCATCTGCAAACTGTATATAAATGTTTCCAAGCACAATGCCCCATGCTGGGATACATTTACAACATTCACCCTTTGAGAGTCAGTAGCAAATAATTTGCACAGCTGGTGACTCCTATTCCCAGAGGTCACTGACAATTAGGAACCAATCACAGCGGTTTCTGATCATGTGATCTGCTGATAATCATGTGATCTTAAGAAGGCTGAAGGCTTTAATGAGACAATAAAAGCCTTCAGCATGCAAATGTAGGCCTTTTTACAAGGGCACCCTCTGTTCTGTCTCAGCAGGGCATCCTAAACTGATCCCCTGCTGAGACAGATCAGAACAGGGGCAGGTGTCATATATGTGACTTCCTTGTCTGTACCGATTTTTCCTTCATCTTGTGATGGAGGAAAAACGGACCTATGCAATGCCTATGGGTGGTTGGATGTAAACAAACATGTGTCCGCCTAGACCTGCCCACATCTGGTCAGATTTGCAAAAGCGGGCCTGTACATAAACTTCTTGCATTTCAGTCAGATGAACCCGACCTGGATGTAAGCAGATAGAAACAAATGGCCATCCGCTTATACTTAGTGGCCCCTAGGGATACATTTCAGTCCTTTTTCGATCTGTCCAATCACGGGTCAAAAAATGGACAGACAGGAATGCCCACATGAAAGGGACTAAACACTGTCACCGTCAGGCTACAGTACCATCTGCAGTGCCATATTTAATACTGCAATAGTCCAGAATTAAAATTCATATTTTTTTTAATGTTTATGCATTTGAAAGCCTGTAGTAAAAAACAAAACAAAAACAAACAAAAAAACATGGTGTGGAATAAAACAGTACCCCATATAAAAGTCTTATATGTCCTTAAAAATATCTAAAAATGATGTGGGCATTTAAATTAGTTGAAGAGTTACTGTCAAGTTAACCGATGCAGCTCAATTTAGCCTGAGTTTTCAGGAATCAATGACCTCAGGTCATAAAAGGGTTAAATATTTAGCATTTCTGCCTTGCTGCACCGAGGTATTGGGTTCACCAATTGTATAAAATATGCATATTCTCCCTTTGTGTAAGGCCTCATTCACATGAGAAAAGGCCGGCACGTACAGCTCCGTGCGCACCATATCAGGCAGCTCCCAGGAAGGACAGGTGCTGCGTGTGATTAGTATGCAGCCCGTGTCCTTCTCTATGGGATTATGCGGCCACACGCAGCCCTATGCTCACCCCAAGTGCAGGTCCGTACGGGTGCGGGTGTCCCGGCTTGGACGCAGACAGGATCCATCCTGTCAGCGTACGAGTATGGACACCCACACGGAGGTGCAGAGCGGTGAGCGTTGGGCGTACTCCCATAGAGAAGGACAATCACACGCAGCACCTGTCCTTCACGGGAGCTGCCCGATACGGTGCGCATGCAGCACGGAGCTGTACATGCCGGCTGTTTCTCGTGTGAATGAGGCCTAAATGTGTTCTCCGCTAGGGCTCCGTTTTCCTCCCAAATTGTCTGCATGTCTACATAATGGTGGGACACTGGATTGCGAAGCACTGCAGAAAAAAGGGAAAAAAGACAGAATGAAAAAGAGAACCAAAAACTAAGAAACACAGTTTGGTTTGAGCGTAGTGCTATGACATCACCCAGGGGTCATCCATGGAACTGCAGATTATCTCACAATAATATTCTGCAATGATCACATCGGTTTGATTTCATACCTGCTTTGCTGCAGTCAACAGTGAAGCTGCTTTTCTGCCCTAGATAAGCCTTTGCCAGGCCGGCTCCTTTCGATGAGACTTTGCTGGCATCAGATGTAAACCTGGGCAGTGCGCTATAGATGGTCTCTGTGGAGGCGCGAGTCACAGACTGCACGATTATAGATGAAGTCTCATTGATGCTGCCAGCACTAACAAGCCTCTGACCTGTAGAGATTACACATAAGAGAGTAAAGTATACAGTATGGAAGACGGGAATATTCAGGACATCAGACACTGGATTACACTGATGATCTATGTCATCTCCATACCACATATATACCACGTTAGTGCTTCTGTGTTACAGTACAAAGGTCATAATGAGCTTTACTTATGAAAGAGTCTCAAGGAAGAACTGCGTGCATTCCCCTTTGCTTAGATTCTACAAACCCGGCAGGTAGAATCTGATTGGCTGCTATTGATATCAAAGCAGTTTTTCCTTCATCCACTTTCAGCCATGTAAGTTTCAGGTTAGGTTGGTTTTTGTTGTAGAAATAAGTCACTTTGCCCTTATGTAGTTACTGTTAATAGATTACGCCAGGGTTGGACAAATCCCAGGAGCCAGGTTGCCAATGCTACTTAAAAAATACAGCTGGCGCAAAACGTTTGAGGTTTTCTGTAGTGGTTCTCAAGGGAGCAGGATTCTAAAATAAAATCCGACTGGCTCCTGAATTCCATATTCATTGTCCACTCAGGCATTACAGAACACATTATGACATTGGTTATTAGGACTGGGAACACACAGATTGCTAGCATTACCTTCCTGGACTGAAAGTTTTGGCATCTGCTTCCCTTCCAGCACAAAAGGGGCTAAACGACCTGAACAACAGACGTTCATAAATGACAACTACAGTATTCTCACCATTTTTGGGGGTATGATGCATTAGGTTGTAGGAAACATTTAGAACTTCACTAAATATTTTTCTTAAAGTAGAGAACATGGCTAAAACCACAGATCCATGTTCACAAAGCGTTTACAAAACTACTGGAACAGCATTACAGATTTGGTTAAATTTTAATCTCAACACTAGCTGGACAGGCACCCCTGCCAACCAGCACAGTGAGGACAAAGAACTTACTTTTATCCAATGCAGTTATAAAATAAAATGGTCATTACAATAGTCCTTCATCATACAGACTAGGACCTAATGGGAGCATTACAGCAAAGCTGAGAGTTTTAGTCTGCCCTGTCCTCCTAACAACAAGCTTCCAGTGTTAGACTGATAGCACTGAGCAATAGCTGGCTGGCTCACAGTGCTGTCCTTTTCCCTTCTACAGTACAACGGACTATTATTCCCAATTACAATGCACACCCACATACATATGAAGAAGTCCCAAATACTTCACAATCACCACTTGACAGTCACCTGTTACTTTGGCTTTGAATGGGCTTCCCAGGATGTGGTTTGGACCTCCGTATTTGACTCCAATCATGTAGTTTCCTGGGGCCATTGGAGTATATAGGACTTTGTAGCCTTCTGAACACTCCTTACATTCCATGGTCACTTTTGATGGTCCTTCAATGGTGACAGAGAGGGCCCCCGGCCCTGCCTTACTTGTATTGATGGTGAATTCTGACTGTTTACCTGTCAGGGAAAAGTGGTCAGAAAAAAATTACTACAATAACTGTCCACGTTGGAACAGGTTACCAAGTCCGGATTTATGTAAAGGACAATGGGCTACAGTTATTGAAGTGTTTAAACTTTCTTGGTTGATTCTGTTTCACAGCAACCAGATTTAAACTTTGATAAATTAACTTCCATTCTCCCATAACCTGACTGGATTTGATGCTTTGAAATGATACTGAGTGAAGCTATTATTGTCTGACACGGAAGGTGACAGAGCAGTAGGTCTTATTGATTCATATTAGCCCGTCAATACAAGAATCAGAAAGATCTGACTGTATTCTTGTACAAACAGGAAACACGAGCAGGTTGTAGGAATTTTAGATGTTGACTCCTGTAGAAGATCTTATAGCATTAGCTGCCATTGTTTTTTTATATTTTGTGGACACAAAAAAAGCTTGTGGATACCTGACCAACTCACCAATATGAGCTTGTTGGACATCCCACTCCAAAACCATGGAGATTTATATGGGGTTTCTCACCCGCCTTTGCAGCTATAACAATCTCCACTGTTCTGGGCAGGCTTTCAACAAGATTTTAGAGGGTGCCTTCAGGAATGTGTGGCCATTCAGCCAAAAGAGCATCTACAGTTATGAGGTCAGCCACTATAAACCTGGCCCGCAATAGGTGTTCTTGTTTGTTCCAAAGGTGTCTGTTTAGGGCTTCAAGTTCCTCCACAACAAACATGTCAAACTATGTATTTATGGACCTGGTTTAGTGCACAGGGGCAATGTTATGCTGGACTAGAAAAGGGCCTTCCCCAAACGGTTGCCACAAGGCTGGGACACAATTTTGTCAAAATTATCTTTGTATACATTAACAGTACCAGTCACTGGAAATACCTGAATTCTATCATTTGAAAAGGTGTCCACATACGGACGTGATGAACTGTTAAATTACAGAGAATGTCTTATCGCTAGTAACAGAAAACCTATGGGGTCCTGAACTTTAATCTGAGCTTGAAGAACTCTTTTGCAGTGTTAGTGCCCTCCAATGGCCTCATGTATTTCATTTAGCTCAGAGAGTTTAGTTGTTAAACCAAATTCATCTTACATGCACATATACTCTTTTGTTAGCCAGGCAATCACCTGTTTGAATAAAGAGCCATCTTTATTGTATCCTTGGTTAAAACTAGCAAAACACTTCTGGGCTTGTATGTTTCAATGTGTACAAGCCCTTATTTAAAGCAATGCAACCTAAGCTAGTTTTCGATGTGTAAACACTTGCCCAAAATGCTTAAGCACATACATGTGTGGTTGATTTAACCATAGATGCAATTAAAAGGCACTTTTATTTAAGGAGAAATACTCGGGTCTTTTGTGCTTTCTAGGTATGACTATGGACTCAAAAAACCTTGAGTGACAACCCACCTTACAGCATTGGTTAGAAAACTCCCTTTTGTCCCTCCGTTTTTTTAATTCCTTTTGTCAGGGGCCTGAGTTGGTGGCTAAGCTCCACCAAATGCTATACTGTTGTCCAGTGACAGTACCTTTACTGCTCATCGAGGCCTTCTCCTTAAACCGTGGAATGGTAGCTTACATTTTTTTTTTAAACACAGTTCCTCTGATCGACTACAAATTACTTAAAGAGTTAGTTCACCTTTGTATTAAAATTCACTCTGCAATAAGGGGCGCCCAGTACTTCAAAAAGCATTGTTCAGAGAAGAAAAAGAATGAGCTTACTTTAAATTATATTGCTGTAAGATAAGTGTGACTTCCTTAAAGTCTGGCCAGTCACCTTCCGCTGAGAGAGTGTCGCTGTGTCATACGCAGAATCTGGGAGGTAAGAATTATTAGGTTTGGCATCAGCATCCAGGGCATCCCTCCAGTATCTCTCCCTCTGATATGTCCTCTGTCCTCTGACAAGTACTGGGGCCCCTTTATTTCATAGTTCATTTTAATACAAAGGTGAACTAACCCTTTAAGATTGGCTGCCTGAAAAGCATTCCCTGTTGGCAGCCAATGTTGAGTTGAGAAGCACTTTTCTACACTGAGCTAATGTCCTTTGAGGTTCCCTTCCTCTGGGCTTCCTCAAGCTGCTGCACATATGCAGCTGCCAGGAAGCTACATAGGTCCAGCATGGGGCTGTAGAAAGAGAGATGTCGTCATACTGTGAAATGCCATATTAAAGTTTACACTGAAAATCCAGTGTTGTCCATAACAACCAGATCAAAGCAGTAACTGAAATGCATTGCAAAAATAAATCTGTTCCTATTTTAAAAACAGAGTTACTGCTAGTCTGTGACAGGATAAGGAATCCACTATCAAGCTGCCCACATAATGCAGATGTTCCATCCATGGCACAGTTTCTTCCACGGTAAACAGCAGCTAAAATTAGCATCCTCTAATACCGTCCCTTTGTACACATTCATCATGTTTATGTTCAATGGAATTAATGAATAAGAACATCTGCTGTAAAACAAGACTGTACACAACGATGAATATGCTGCGGGCTTATCTGACATACACAGGCTGACAGTAGGAGGACTTGCCGTCATTTCCGAACCATCAAACTGTCAGTATATCTATCCGCACTCACAAACTTCTGCTGCCTGCACACAGCTGATATGCATGATGTGCCATTAATGTCACAGGGCAGTGGAATATGGAGAGGGAAGGAGAAAATGCAGTTACACTATCCGTACAGCAGAAGTCACCAAAGACCTCACAATCTGTCCTGCAATGCTTGCTCAAACCCCCTGGTCATGTTCAAGAAAACCTAAGCAGACAAATAGGTAGGCTGCCATTGCAATCTTTTTCTTGTCAAAATACTACCTGCCTCACTGTCAAGATATTGCATCGTCTTAAAGAAGAACTCCAGGCATGTACAAAATTAACCCCTGCAGTGGGTGCAGCCCCACACTGCAAGGGTTAAGTGCTCAATTTGGTCTAGGGTCGAAAATAAAAAAAAGATGTACTCAACTGATCCTCGGGGGACCGGCCTGGCAGCCAGGTGGGACCACAAATCAGGTGAGTACTTTTTTTTTTGTACACAATGCTTGGCAAAAGCACCAAGCACGAGTACACACAGAGGGAGTGGTGCTTGTAAGGCTTATTGAATTTAATCTTCAGGTCCAAGAGGGGCAAATTCACTGGCTGCTCTAAGCCAATGCAGGTAGAATTTGGATAGCCTTTTAAATGGCCATCTACACAAGCCCTAAAAGTGCTAAATCAGCTGTAGATACAGAAAGTGAGAACCCAGTAGAGTCAACATGCATGTGCACATGCTTTGGAACCATCAAATTAAGGGTGCCTTATTATGTAATCATCAAGTCTAACAGTTGAGCGTTTCCACACCACTATAAATCAATGCAGCTGTTTGTCATAGCTGTGGGCAAGTAATGTGGAAGGAGGGGGCAGGCCAAAGTCCTCAACCATCAGAGCTGGTGGAGAGTTTCATAATAGACTGCCTCAGGATTAATGGCTAATGCAAACCACAAAATATACATTAAACATGCACCTCTAGGTTTACAGTTAATTCTGCTCTTTTGGCTTCCCAGGAGAGGAACAAATATGTAAACTGTGCACATAGTGTCAAATATGCTTGACATGCTGTGTAGAAAAGCCACAAAAAATACACAGAAATGGTTGTGTATTTTTTGTGGCTTTTCCACATTTTATTTATTTTTTATGATAATGAGGTTATTATTTATTTTGGCCTACAAGAAATAAGAATTTTTCCATCTTAGCCGAAATGAAACGTTAGCCTACCTGTAACACCTCTCTCCAATCCGGCTCCATACGCTGTCACAAGTGCAGGGTCACCTTCCTGTCCAGGTTCTCCAACTCGCACTTTGAAGGGGCTTCCGGGGACATGGCTACCATTGAACTTCACATCAATTGTGTGAATACCATTCTCACGTGGAATAAAACGCACGGCGTATTTGTCTGAGAAAACAATAAAATATCTAAACTTAATAAAGTGTGCATACTATGCACTCAACATACAATACTCATGTACTTCTGTATAGTCTATTAATAAATATATCCAGGGGTCCAGGTCATTAAAGTTGCATCCTCTGCTTTCTGCTCATCCTTTTATTCCAATGAATGTCTACGAAGAAGGGGCTGTCTAATTGAAAGCAACATACTTGATGGAGTCTGTATGATCTCCCACAATGTTCCTCATAGGCGGAAATCATGCAACCATTTGTGTATGTTAAGGGGAATCAGTTCAGATTTCTTTTTAATTATTTGCCATGAAAGAGGCAGTTTTTTTTTTTAAACAAAAAAAAGAATGATTTGGTAATGCTGACCTATAACCTATTAGCTTATGTGAGGTGGAAATTTTAGTGATAGGTCCAGTAATAGTTGACATACATCCTGAAAACTGCATTCTCACACCTACCATCTCTCTACGGATTTACTCCTAAAATTAAAACTATCTGTATTAGGCATGGGCACACATCAAAAGGCAAGTAACAGTATGTGCATACATATCTGTTAGAGTACAGAGTTATGCATGAGCACCTATGGCAGCATCTGAAAGGAAGTATCAGACAAAAGAAAACCAGAAGGAAAGAAAACAGCTGACAAATAGTGCTAGAATTTAAAGTGGGCCTGAACTGAAAATGGAAGGTTTACTATCTCATAGGTAACAGCAATGTTAACCGTCCCTAAAGTGGCCATACAAGGATCAATCTATTGGCCATTTCCTGTTGCTTCAGACAAAATTCAATCTCTTGGTGGCCCTTCCAGAACCACCTGGCTGAACACAATTCGATTTTTCAATCATCTTTTGTCAAAGATGCTGGGTGGAAAATTGATTGACAAATATATAGCACACTTTGACTGTACTGACATTCCCCAGCAGTCTTGTATGAAATAAATAACATCTCCTGCATTCTGCACTCTTTGGCCTCACCTGGTTCCAGCTCCGACACATGGCACTCTTCTACTGCTCCAGAGGGACTGTGCACCTTGGCATCGATTCTGCCCTTAGCCCCATTCAGTCTGATAGCAAATGATACTGGTTGGTTGACTTTGAGCCCAGACTCCTGACAATCACAACCACAGACATTAGAGGCATAAAAAAAGAGAAGACATCCACGACAATATTTTCTTCAAGGGAAAAATAACTTCATTAAGGTTTGAACAGCAATTATCTTAAACATTAAACAGTATACTGAATTCTAGGGATGCACCCATATCGGTATTTGGTCTCGAGTACCGATATTTTTTTTTCGGTACACGCTGATACCAAGTAACGATACCGGAGCCGTGTGCCTCGATTATCAGGAAGGCGGGAGGCATGTCATGACGTACTGCCTGGATTCCTGATTGGTTAGGAAGCCAGGCAGCCTAAAACAAGTGAAGCCTGCTTCCTAGCCAATCAGGAAGCCGGGAGATGGGTCATAACCCACCGCCCGGCTCCCTGATTGGAAAGGAAGTCGGCTCGATGCTCCCTCTGCCCTCTCCTGGGAGTTCTGGTATTGGAGGCAAGTATCGGAGCATTTGGGTGAGTAGGAGTACTCGCCCAAATACTCGGTATCGGCACTGATACAAGTATTGGTGCCGGTGCATGGCTACCGAATTCTTATTTTGCTTTAAAGGAGAACTATGGGGTCAGGGCTTTTCCCCATAGTTCTCCTTAGGGTAACGGGAGGACACAAACTAGCGTCCTCCCGTCACCCTAGGCTCAGTATACCGCGAGCTACAGCTCGCGGTATACTGAGACGCCGCAGCGGATCCCGACATCGCTGTCGAGATCCGCCCAGCTGCGTGAGTGACAGCTGGCTCTGCCTATCTAGAGGCTGGCTCTGCCTATCTCTACCCGCCCCCTCCCCCGTCCGTTTCGCCAGTCAGCGCTGGCGGATCGGAGCGGTGAGAGGGGAATCCAGCCCCTCCCCGGTCACGGCAGAGAGCCGTGACAGGATCGAGAGGTGAGCGAACCCGGTATGTGTTCGCTCACCTCCCGATCTACTGAGCCGACCTGTGACAGTCTCATTGTCACAGGTCGGCTAGAACTATGAGGTGAGTGAAAAGCACTCGCCTCATAGTTCTCCTTTAAATAAATTGTGGAAGGGTTAGACCCTCTATTAGATTTTTATGGCTGCATGTGTCTCCACTAGACGATTCACCCTATATTTGTTCTGGTGACCATTGTTCCTGGGGCAAAAAGTGACTGGAAATCCAAAATGTTAGAGTTGTCACTAAAGCAAGGCGTGAGGATAAATCCTCCAATTGAGACACCGGTTCCTATTACAACTGTCTAAAATTAGGATTCCAAATGTCTAAATGTTACTCAGATCTCTTTCTACACCCCACACATTTCTATCTCCTGTCTGCAATGCTGTGAGTCACATCTGCCCACTGATCTGAATACAGAACCTGACGGGAAGCAGAAAGACGCAGCACAGCAATTTGTAATGAATGAATAGGAGCAATGAGGAAGACAGGCAAGCAATATTTAAGTGCTGCCTAACTCCACCAAAGACACTGGGTTGATTTACAAAAGGAGCACAGGCTGTGTACTTTGCAAAGTAAATGTTCACTTAGTTTAGTAAATTGGGTGAAGCTGTGCCGACTTCCACTATTCAACCATGTGAAGTAAAAATTATGTTTCTATAATTTTCCTTACGCATTTAGGTATTCAAGGTGAAAAACAGCTTAAGGCTCATTCAAATTAGTCCAGCTGCGGATTACCGTCGTGAGAATCTGTATCCAGGGGCGGTCATCGGTCTTTAACCGCAGGTAATTGCTCCAAGTATAAATGCACCCGAGCGCGGCTTCAGCTGTCTAGAAGTGGCCTGTGATTCCAGCCACAGGAATCTGCAGATTCTTGTCCTCAAGAATTCACAGCCGGACCTTAACACCTAACTTTATTCACCAACCCAAGTGAATGGCAATGTGAACATGCTCTTACTGTACTTCAGCAATTTGTCCACAGGGTTTTTTTCTAAAGTGCAGTCAGGGTCAACTTACACTTCCAATGCACATCCAAGTATTATGCTGGAAGGCCAGTTCTGCGTATGTCTGTCTATGTACATGGTGTGTGTTTTTAAATTCTGCAATCTGGCTGCAGCTTCTGGCAAATGCATCTGACATAGGAATTAAAGCCAAACTCTGGGGAAAATTATGTGTGTGTATAAATTATGATTAAAAAGCTGCATGTTATGCCTGGAGGGCCGCTGCAAAGTATAATAAATGCCCTACACAAAACCTACCCACAAAATGCTTTGTATTTTTCCTAAACATTACAAAGCATTCTGTGAATGGAGGAGGGGTGATTATATATCCCCACACCCTCCAATCAGAAAAAACCTTGCATTCTTTGAATGAAATACATGGCATTTTGTGAATGGGCAAGTAGTGAGGAGGGACAGGTGATGGGACCGGAGCACTTCCCTGCTCGAGTCACATCCCTCACTCTCCAGAAGCCTAGTGTTATGTGTAGGCACTAGCAGGCTGCAAGGATATATTTTTAAACTGTGCAGGGGCCCTCCACACATAACAAGCAGCTCTTTAATGATACTTTACACACCCAGTGCATTGTGTAAATGATCATTATTTTCCAGAATTTGGCCTTAATTTTAACACAGCACATTAAGGTCATGGTGGGGTAGTACAAAAGCATCCGAAAAGCCCACCACTTAAGCACTGTGAGATACAACAATGCCTACTTATAGAAAAATGTATTTACACATCTTCATTCCAGCACAAACCCCAAAAACAAGGAGCTCAGTCTCTGCTTATAGGTAAGTGCATGGTGTCATGCCAATTACCCATTTTTGCCCCTTTTAACTATCTGTACATCTAGAACTGCTGGTGTATAGCACAGATATAGCCATGATTTAAAGAGCCAAGAATGCCAATTTTCTTACAGCTATTTCAGGCTTCTTTGTCCTCATCACTGCAAGATATGGCTTTACTGGCTCTCTAGTGTAGGGCTTGTGAGCCCAGGTGAACAGTACAACCATTAAAGTGACACTTGACTCAGGATCTAAATCTTAAAAAAGGCATTCAAGTACCTTAACTTTTAACAATACTGGAACGTATTTGTGTATCACGTGGATCAAATCATCTCTGAATTGGTACCGACACTGTCCTTCCTTCTGGAGGGTGGCTACTTTTAAACAACATGGTCACTGTGTGTGTTGTAAAGTAGCCACTGCTACAAGCTCACTTCCGTCATGGACTACAATCTCAAACATGAGATTGTGGTCCATGACGGGAGTGAGCTTGTAGCAGTGGCTACTTTACAACACACACAGGGACCATGGGGAACAAATGTAGCCCCCTCCAGAAGGAAGGAAAGTGTCAGCACCAATTCAGAGAGGATTTGAGCATCTACAGCCGAGTGATACACAAATAAGATACATTTTTGTTAATAGTTAAGGTACTTGAATGTATTTTTAAGATTTACCTCCTGAGTTTAGTGTCACTTTAAGCTTGTGGTGAGGCAGTACAAAAGGAACCAAAAAAACACCTCTATAAAGTATTGTACATAATTCTAATTGTACCTGCACTCCCATTTATATCAGTTGAAAGAGAACTGTAAAAGCACAATAGACATAATATAAACATCTCTATATGTTGCGGTTACCATATATCCCAGCTAAATGCCAAAGAGGGCTCAGCATTGTATCATTATGTAAAGATACAATACAGTGCACTTATTAAAAGCATTATGAGTTGTCTCCCTCTTTAGCAAATAACTGTACTTTGGAGGAAAATAAGCTGTCAAAGGTCTTTAAATGAAACACAAGAAAAACACCAAAATGCAACTGTGACCAATTAATGACCTTGTTAAACAATCCTTAATAAATGTAAGCATAAAAAAACACATCTGAAATGTCCACAGAAGTTCTAAGTGACAATGTCGCCTACTGGGGAGATCATCGATGTTATTACATAGCTGTGTGTTATTGCAGGAATGCTTCTGACATCTCATATACAATATGGAAGCTTTAGCTCAGACACCAACTGCCTGGCTGATTAGGGTTTTGCCTTACCTGTATTGTCAAATCTCTTACAGATCATAACAACCAAGGCTTGGCCATAGGGGTGCATCCATATACCTGAAAATCCTTGAACATAGAGTTCAAGAACATTATTTTGGGAAGAGACTACTAAATAATAAGGAATCCCAGGAGTTCAAAGATTTCCTGGCATATATGTTTCACAAGATGATAAAAAGGGCCATTCAGTGAGTTCGAAAACATGTTTTCTTAAATGTTTACGGTCAATCTTTATAGAATTTTAGTTAAAATAAGCCTAAAAGGAACATTATATATTATTCTACTTATCCAGCAAAAAACATGAAACCCCACACACCAGTTTGGATTGTATGGGGAAAGCCTAGAAGCTCTGCCAAATTGTTACGGTCTGCATTTCCACTGGGGAAAGTCAACTTCCGGTCCTTTTTTAAAGTAGTTACCAAGACAGGAATTTTGGAAGAGATTCCTAAAAGACGAAGAAAGCAAAAAACAACCCTGACCGAGGTTATAATCATTCCCCACTTTTCCAAAACAAAAAAAATACTTAGGATTGAGTTTAAAGGAGAACTATGAGGTCAGTGTTTTTCCCCATAGTTCTCCTCAGGGTTACGGGAGGACATAAACTAGCATCCTTCCGTGACCCAAAGCTCAGTATACCGCGAGCTGTCCACCACAGCTGGGATGGATCCCGACATTACTGTCGAGATCAACCCAGCTGTGTGGTCGACAGCTGGCTCTGCCTATCCAGAGGCCGAGCCAGCTGTACCCACCCCCTCCCCCGTTCGTTCCTCCAGTCAACACTGGAGGAGCGGGGAGGGGGGGAATCCCCGCAGGGAGCCGTGACAGTGACAGGACCGAGAAGTGAGCGGGCGACGGTATGTGTTCACTCACTTCCCGATCTACTGAGCCGACGTGTGACAGTTTCATTGTCACACTTCGGCTCGAACTATGAGGTTGAGTGAAAATCACCCACCTGATAGTTCTCCTTTAAGTAACAGTGCTTCTCTGTAAGTGTTTGGCAAAGAGTAAACTGGTTTCCTGTCTGAAGTGAAGCTTATCTCGGTTTGATATATTAGTAAACAAGGATTTAATGGGTCACTGGTTGGCAGACAGAAGGGATGTTTCCTTGTGCCTCACCTGAAGACTAGAGACAGTAAGCCTTCGAGCGTCATCAGATGGAGCGATGATGGGAACCAGGAACGGACTTTGAGGGATGTGTTCATCGTTGAACTTAATGACCACTTCATAGTCACCTGGAATAAGAAAGAAAGAAAAATAGTTACAGAGCCAAATAAGCATAAGTAATGGAATGCGTCAACATCTGCAGACATGCTTTGCCCTATAAACCTTTTTTATTTTCCATTTTTGATAGTGGTGAGGGATTAGAACCTTTTTTTATTTAACCTCAGTATTTATTGCTGTCTGTGTCCTGTTGCAGAGATTTAACCTCTCTATTTGTCCTAATGAATATTGCCATTGGGACTGAAAGTTGATGAAAAATCTAAAATTTGAAGTTGTTACCAGAACAGGAATAGGAGGGGAAATCTTCCAATGAGGACACTTGTTATAATGACAACCACCTAATAGGTGATTTCCCTCTACTTTGAAGTGGATTCTAACTTCCTGGTGTCAACAGGACAGAATGTGAAGGAAAAACTACATAATCATATATAGATAGAATTAAAAAAACCTGCAGGGGGTTTAACCATTGCCTACTTCTTGAAAGAAAAAAAAGAACCACTGGTGTCCAAATGGCTGGAAAATGTCTGCTGGTGAAAACAACTGTTTCTAAGGTCCGAAAGGTTATCTTTTCGACACAAGCTGTACTTATAATGGTCTTGATCCTCTCTTAGTGTCATATTTGGGGTGGGATCACACCGTTTATGGCTAGACACACACAGCACAAAAAATCTTGATAGTCACAGCACAATGCAGCATATCAACAGGAGGTGAAACAATTGAACCCTGAATCTCACCTTCTAGTGAGCAATGAGAAAGCAGAATTCATTTACAGTTCTCAGCGGAGGGTTCAAAAAGCTGAAGATTGCAGTTTACAGTCCCATTTTAAAAACCTTAAAAATTTCCATTCCTAAAATAGCATTTAAAAACATTGTATATGACAATATTTAGCCAATACACACCAGGTTCTTGTACAACATAGGACACGCCAGAGGATCCATCTTTACGGTCTTCAAATAAAATCTCTGCTTTGCTGGGCCCCTCCACTGCAATGGACAGACCGCCAGCTCCAGCTTCCCGAGTCCATATACTGAATTCAGCTGGAGAAGAGGAAAAAAATAGCAACATGCTGTGTTACATCCAATATTTCCAATTAACCTGTTTGCGGAACTTCTGAGAAAGAAACTTTACAAAATAAATAAATAAAACAGGAAGAAACATAAGAGGTGTTTTTCTACGCAAGATCACCTTCGTGTTCTACTCTGCAATAGAAAAATGACAGTTGGAATCTGATTGGTTACAATTGGAACCACAAGGCTTGCTAGGGCTGCCACCTTTTCTTCAAGCGAATACCGAACACTCCAGCGACACATGGTCATTTTTGAGAATGAGTCGTGGCTTGTTCATATGTAAAAAGTGCCGCCAATTCATATGTAAATATCACAGTAGAGACTATTTTCAGTGGGGGGCCAGTAGCCCCTATATTAATTTTGGTTGCCCCTGTCTGCCTGACATCTTGTGTCCGGGTTTCTGCTGCCATGAAACCCGAACACAGCATTCAAAACCCGGACTGTCCGGGTGAATCCTGGACAGGTGGCAACCCTAGGGCTAGATGTAGTTATACCATGCCTAAATCAGGCAACAATCATCTGGTGGCGTTTTAATGTTATGGCTTTCTTTTTGGTACATCCTATTTTTTTTTTTCTTTATGGGTACATTACTCACCTGGAATACCAGTTTCCCCTCTCTCCAGGCCTGGACCTCCAGCTTTCACCTTCTCAGCCCCACCTTCTCCCAGGGGCCCCACAGTGAACTGGAATGGGCTGCCTGGTACATGCTCCCCTCTGTATTTTACACTGACTGTGTGCACACCCATCTCTTGGGGAACAAAGCGCACACAAGACGTATTCTGGCCCAGGTCCACTATTTCGGCCTCGGTCGTCTGTCCCGATGGGCTGGTGACTTCAGCTGTTATTTCTCTCCTGTCAATTTCTAGAAAGACAAAACAAAAATGGTCAAACTAAGTGCAGCTAGAAGCCAATTAGAATGTGACAGTCACAATGGCTTAGCAATCAATGCACAGGCAAAAAGCCCCAGAAGAAAACACTGCAATACCATACAAACAGCAATAATCTGTTCAGCTAGCATGTTTCATGCTTGGATGGCCAGCGCTAGGAATGATAGCCGTCACTAGATCCAATCAGAATAGGTCCTGTTCTGTCTCCCTGTCATTTCCGTAAAGGGATTGTATTTCACAAATGACAGAAAACCCAAGACATTGATAAGAGTTAACATGATAGCCAGAGAAATGCCTTTCTTTCTCTATCAAAGCTAAACTACATTAATGAATTTAAAGGGGAATGTAGAGTCATTTAAATTTTTTTTTTTAGATACACAGTTCAAGTTTAAAAGGGGTCAGCTTGGTGTAAGTAATAATATCAAAGTATCAAAAATATCAAATAATGGTTTCGTTGTACAAAGGCAAAGCAATGCTTTCTCATTACTTCCTGGTTACTACTGGTGTTAAAATGAATCTTCGCAAAGAATCACAAGTTTTAGTTATGCATTACAAACCTTGATGTGGATCTAGTGAAAGTTATTTTAACTAGCGCATGTTCATCAAAGTAGACCTAGACTCAGGCAAAAGTATCCTACAAACAGGTCAAGACAAGTCAATAGTGAATGATATAGCACTACCACAAAACTCTATTGTCTAGGCCCACTTTTTCATGCATTTCATATTGCTGTGGTGCTGTAACGTGGTTGCCATATTTGTGTAGACTCTTTGACATGACAGTTTATATTTGTATAGACACAAGCAGTCTCTATGCAGCTTTTCTTGTTCCTAGACCTGCCCCCTCGTTACACTATCAATATAATCCAGTAACCATGGGCAGGCAAGAACAGAATATACCGTTGATAATGTTAAAACCTGACAGGCACCTGTGAGCTAGAAGAACAGAGGGCACCAACGCATTTATACATGTGTGGGATTGTGCTGCTGCTTCTAATTAAGAATTACTGATAAAAGTAAATTTTTCATGATTTGTCATATTTAATGGTGCCAATAAATCCCTGACAGTCAAACTTGATAGAGCTTCTTCTGTATATCTACACTGCCTGTGACTTAGGTCCAAGTAGGAGCTATGTCTTCTACTACTCCATTCTAAAATAGAATGTTGGTATCTCGACAGTGAGGTGCACTGAGGGCTGTTGGGAGATCGAAAGGGCGTGCAACAGCCCTGAAATGGAGCTAAATCAAGGCTTGCCGGCAGTTTGGTCTGGGTTAGGGGCCCCAGAAGTGTACAAACACAGTTTTACCACGGTTCTTAATCATGGTTCTAATGTACACACAGACACATACTAGGCACAAGGATATGGAATGTTGCAACATGCAGCATATATAAACTGTCAAAGAGAACAGCACGGGACCTTTTTGACTTGAGGGACAAACAGTTCACTGGAAGGGGTTTGAGTTCCTATTGCCGACACACAGAGTAAGCCACCAAATCTCCTATACCTTTCTACCCTTCCATGCTTTTCACTCAAGAAATGGAAACTTCTTAGCTAAGAACTAGAACTAGACTTAATCCCTGACCAGTCATCTCTAATTCCAACTCTATTTGCCAAGTCCCATTTTCTTGGATTTGTCCAGCTATGTCAGGACAAAATGGACATTAACTTTATGTCTGTAAGATTTCTATGTAAACATTGTTTATACAAAAGCTATTAAATCAGACTATAAATTGTGCTGATTAAGTGTGACTATACAGCAATTACTCTATACGTTAACATTTCAGCCAAATTAACATTTACGGCAGATGAGATCTATCACAAACACATTAAACAGAGAAATCTCAGCAGGCTGCTGTATAATATAAGGATGACAGGTTGGATAAAATGCATAAACCATAAACACACAGGCTGTCTTCTAAAAAGAACAAAGAAAAGCTTTTACAAAACTATCTGAAAAGTTTCAGTATAAGAACTGCAGATATTCCTCTTGCGCGTAGGGAAGGGTACTTTTATGCACAAAGCGGACTTTCTGTTAAGTAGAGTACATAATATTGGACAGCAACTGGAGTTATAAGGGCATATAGTAAGATTCTTTATGGGCTTAAAGCGGACCTTTACCCATATCTTTAAAATAACAACAAACACACCTCTAGAAATGTTTAGTAAGGACAATCTACAAACACATACTTCTAGATAATTGCTGGCTGTCTACTCTCTGCACACCTTTGTTCTCTTTTCTTCCCCAGTCTTTGGACAGTGGCCATGCTCACTAAGGGCAGATTACTAGCTCTCCTTTTACTTCCTGGATTTCTGGCATATGTGACTAGGACATGTGACCATGCACATCATCTCAGGGGAGGAAAATGCCTTTCCTTGAGATCTTGTAAGATTAGATGAGATTTCCCAGCAATGCTCTGCTGATGACAAGGCAATCCCAGTGTGCATTGCTTTGGCAACTGTTGTCATTTTGCCCTTTCAAAGCATGAACTGAATGCTCCGCAAGTGCAAGTATTTCAAAATTACAGCATTTTACATCTCACATGTCTATGTTATTATTAATAAAACACACACATATTTTTATAGAAACAGCACTAAACCCAGATGACAGACAATTACCTTTTCTCCATGTCAACACCCATCTATTGCGTATTAACCAGGACGTTGCCATCAGTAGACAGGCAAATATTTCTACACATTTTAATGCCTGAAAGTATTGATTCTTAGATCAGTAGAGTGGGTATTATCAGACAATGTACTGAGTGATATTACTGTTCTAGCTGAAAGGAAGGACCTGTGTTGATGGTTTTTGGCCTTGTGTCAAAATGAGCAAATGCCCAATGTTTCCAGATGCATTTGCCTTGTACATTATATTCACAGTTCATGGACAGTTGCAATTGATGACCTTCTGACCTGCATTTGAGCTCTTTCTAAGCTGAATAATCCTGCATTTGCATACCTATTGATTTGTATGGGAAGAAGAGTAAGTTCTGATGCAAACACAAGTAATTGACACAGGCCTTTAGGCATATCGAAAGCATTACTGCTGGATCATGCATCAAGCCCCTTGTGTTTTAGTGTCCCACTCAGGCAATCTTTTACTGCAAAAACAATAACAAGACCCTAAGACTGTATGCAAGCGGATGTGCAAGGTGGAGCAAACCACAGCAACCAATATGTTTTAAGTTTACTGGAGCTGAACTGTTCATGCAAGATCCACAAGCACATGCTTTGTTTTCTAACACACCCTCGGTCCCTATTGCCCTGGTTGTATTTCTTAGCAGGTTTGGATGTGATGTTTGGAGAGTCTGCTTCATTCCAGAAGATGGTGTAATATGCTGAGTTTGAGAAAGAGCCTCTCGAGATAAGGCCAGTTGAAACCAAGTAACTGAGTATAACACAAAGAAAACATACAAATATATACAACAACGTACACATGGAATAGAGTCAGATATTAATACAAGCCATGTAGCAGAAACATTGTTTAATATTCTACATCAATCGGCTGATTTTGTATTGCTCAGGGACATCCAACAAATACAAGAACCCCCAAAAGAGTTCCTGTTTACATCCCATAAGAAACTATTACAATGTCTTGTTGTTTGCTTCTCCAGTTGAGATGTTGGGCAGCTTGGTGTCACTAGATCACATGTTCCTCTGTATAATCCCATGCATGGTTAAAAGGAATTCTTAAAACCTTATCTAGGTATCATCTGCTTATGCTTTTTATTTAAACATGAGTGCCTATAAGTTTCCTCCTGCCTACATATTCAGCATGATATGAGATATTGTGTTTATACATTAAACTTACATAATATAAGAGTTTAATTGTGAAAATGATCTCACCTGGTATTTTTAAATTCAGCTCACAGATGCCCCCTACAGTGGCCACAGAAGGTGCTTTCTTTCTCCTTGTAATGCTCTCTTTCACTCTTCCTTCTCCAGTTACTTTGGCAGTAAACGGACTTCCTGTATACACATTTAATAACATTTGGTAAGAAGCCTGAGAAACATTTACTAATACCCCAAATTGTGTATGTAGAAATTTCTGAGGCTGGCCTCACCTGGGACATGCTCATCTGCAAACTTGATGGATACAATATAAACACCTGGCTCTGTTGGGCAGTAAGAGACTTGGCAGGTGCCATCATCCAAGTCTTCAGTTTGAATGTCAACTTTACTTGGTCCTTCAACTGCAAGTGAAAGCCCTCCATAGCCTGAAAAAAGAGAACATGGAGGTAATGATTTATGGAGCTTGGTATGGAATACTAACTTGGAAATACCATTAGCACACTTACCGGCTTCTCTGGTGTCTACCACAAAATCTGACAACTCAAATGTACGTCCCTCAGTTAATCCAGGTCCATATACTTTCACCTTGCTAGCATCGCCTATTTCAGACTGATAGACCATGATGGAGATAGGGCTGTTAGGCACATGACGTCCATTCTTCTTTATGCTGACCAAGTGTGAACCAACCTCGCGTGGAATGAAAGAGATGCCTGGAAAATATTACAATTTGTTTCATGTTTTTTTTTTACATTTGAAGGCATTGTACACTAAAGCTAGTGTCCCAATTTTGCAGGAAAAATATTTTTTGGCTTCATGTAGGTTGTGGGACCTACAGACATGTAGGTAGATGGAAGAACCTTCCACACACCTGACAACGTTCCCGGTCTATGCAACAGTGGTGCTCGCAGTGATGACCACGGATGGCGCCGTGCAGATACAAGGCAGAAGACAAGGATAACCAGCACTCAGTAATAGCATTCAATATGTCCATTTAATTGGACAGATCGTCACAATAACAAATGCCAACGTTTCGGGGCCACACAGGGTCCCTTCCTCAGGGCGAAAAAGATGTGACCACATCTTCAGACCACATTAATGAACTGAGGGCTGCAGAGATCTTAAAGTGTTAGTCCACGCAAAAGAGATATTTTTCTCATCAAGTAAATTGAGAAGAACAATGTAAATTTTCTAAATTTTGTGTTACAAAAAACAGAAACAACCTAAACTAGGCAAAATAGAGTGGATTACAGGACCAGGAGAGTTAAAATGCAATCTGCATTTAAAAGGTTACAGATATATCATATGGGAATTGCGGATCAAGTCAGTAACAATACCCGAGATGGTCAGAATATTTAAATAAGAGTAACACAGTACATTCAATAAAGGATTACAATTTTGAGAGTATATGAAACTTAGTCCTTATTATGTAATCAAACACACTTAGCAGTAATAACAAGTAATAAATAGAAGGAGGTCATCCATCTACTCTAAGGGCCAGTTCACACCATTGCAGTGTGAATTAAGCACAAGAAAGACCATTGGAAAGCATTGTGATGTATTTTGACTGCAGCAGTCAAATAAATGGACTGCATCACAACTGCATATGGTGTGAACTGGCCCTAAGGCTTATAATAAGCATCTGTGCATGACTAATGCAGGAGGTGCAAGAGTAGGTTTGTTAAACAAGCCACTCCATGTTTTCTCCTATTTTGGAGCACTGCCTCGGCGGGTTGGACTTTCTAAATGTCAAATAGAATTTACCTTGCCCATCCAAAGCAAAAGTGATATTTTAGTGATATGTGGATTCTGGGGGGGACTTGGTCAGCCCAACTTCTTAAATGTCTTGAATACTCCAAAAACATCCCTCGTCATAGTCCCTATGTCTGTCCATATCCATCTAGGAGTTCTGGGTATTCTCCCCACCTTTGTGTTCCAGCTCATCTTGTTACATTTTCCATAACAAAATGAAAACAAATGGGAACCCCTTATAGTGGCCACAGCAAGTATGCATACCCAGAAACTGGGGTGGGTCAAGAAAGGTAAGAAATTATCTGAGGAGGCAACACTCCAGGAGCTATAAAAAGTCAAATTCTAGTTTTGAGTGAAATGACCCTTTCAACTTCTTAGTGTCCTAGGTTTGTGAACTTAATCTATTTCCCGAATGCAAGAGTGACAGCCGTTTTGTGGCCTTGGCATTAACCTGGGGATCAGGTTGAGGTGTGTAAAGGGCATTGAAGGGCCCTTTGCAGAACTAATGTTCTGCAGCTTTAAAGGAGAACTATGAGGTGAGTGCTTTTCACTCACCTCATAGTTCTAGCTGACCTGTGACAATGAGACTGTCGCAGGACGGCTCAGTAGATCGGGAGGTGAGCGAACACATACCGGCGTTCGCTTACCTCTCGATCCTGTCACGGCTCTCTGCCGTGACAGGGGAGGGGCTGGATTCCCCCCTCCGATCCGCCAGTGCTGACTGGCGGAACGGACGGGGGAGGGGGCGGGTACAGCTGGCTCGGCCTCTGGATAGGCAGAGCCAGCTGTCAGTCACGCAGCTGGGCGGATCCCGGCACAATTGTCTGCATCCGCTTCAGCTGCTGCGTCTCAGTATACCGCGAGCTACAGCTCGCGGTATACTGAGCCTAGGGTGACGGGAGGACGCTAGTTTGTGTCCTCCCGTTACCCTAAGAGAACTATGGGGAAAAGGCTTAACCCCATAGTTCTCCTTTAAAAGGCTTGTATTGACATTTGTTATAATCAATATTGACATACTCCCTCTATTATCTATGCGATCTATATGATGCGTCAGGCCCATAAAAGTTTCTGATGTTCTGAAGATAGCACAGCAAGAGGCATCAGCAGGTATTACTTTGGAACCAGCACTCTGAACAGTGGATTGCAAATTGAGTTATATGGAGGTGAGGGCAATTAAAGCAGTATAGGGTACAGCCAGAAACAGAACCAGTAAAATCAGAGACTTTTGCTGGTTCACTGATTCTGGCTATACCTTATACAGCAAACTATGAACTTTTGGTGATTTGCGAGAGCTTTGAATCTATATTATTACCCATTATGTTTAAAAGGAACACTAAACTCAGGAGTTACAACTAAAAAATGCATCCAAGTGCACTATTATAAAAAATGTATCTTATTTGTGCATCACTCGGCTGTAGACCGTCAAATCATCTCTGAATTCATGCTGACACTGTCCTTACTTCTGGAGGGTTGCTACTTTTGTTTTCCATGGTCCCTGTGTGTGTTGTAAAATAGCCACTACTCCAAACTTGCTCACGTGATGGACTACAAGCTCAGTACATATTAGTAAACTAAACATGAGATTGTAGTCCATCATGGAAGCGAGCTTAGAGAGGTGGCTACTTTACAACACACACAGGGACCATGGAGAACAAAAGTAGCCACCCTCCAGAAGGAAGGACATGACATTTTGGATAGAGTAGAGAAGGGTTAAAGCCTGTCAGTTTATTTTTTACTGTATGTGTCCTGTTGGGGAGATTTACATAACTTCCTGTCCCTGACACACCACAGGGTGAAAATTCCCTTTTTAGACCACTGTCACTGCAACAGGTGTTCCCAATAGAAGATATGCCCTCAGCTTTTGCTTTTGTGTTGTGCCAACTATATTGTTTTGGATTTTCCTTCACTTCTGTGACAATGGACACCAAGACAAATAAAAACCGGACAGGTCATCTAAGCCTTCCCTACTCTGTATTGATTGTATATACATACTTTAAGAAGCCACATATACAAATTTCCGTTCAGCTTTACGAGCCCAGAACTAGAATCAGAGTACAGGCAGTTTCCAGGAGAGGCTTCTCACACAGATATTCTACCAAATAAACAAACTCCCCTTAAACAGGTCGTAATAATTCACTGTTATGGCATAAGGCTCTGTGCTTACCAATGTGGTTATTTGGAAGTCTTTTCAGGATACATGGCTCATCGTGACCAGATGGGGCTTTTATACTGGCCGTCAGCAGGCTTAGATCAGTCTCATTGATATCCAACAAGAAATCAGCAGTGGAGCCCAGTTTGACTTGAGAACGTCTCCTGCTGTCATCTACAAAGGAACAGATGACATCACTAAATAAGTACATCAGCCAAACATACATTGTTCACATTCAGCTGTAGCGCCATGTAAATCAGATGCACAAGTTTATTAATCAGCATCGCATGCTCTCAGCTTCTGCAGGCCAAACACAGGTTCTGGGATTAATGGACAAGCAGACGGATCCTCTTACAGGTCTCTGGAAATTATTTCATCTATTCAAGATGGTTTAGCTTTGAGGTTCTACATATTTGAATGTTTAATATAATTATGTAGGTAAGCTGTGTGTATGATGCAGATGAATCTTTATTAAAGTACACAAAGCCTGAAGAAGATCCTGGCATTGTCACAAAAACTCCAGAACCAGATAGAGAGGCCTGATGTCCAGCAAGCTTGGAGCCACTTCCAGCCAGAATATCAAACAAACAAGAGAAACAGACACCTGAATGTGTGTTGAAAAGCTATACAATTCCCTAGTCTCATACAGCGTGTTTTACCTCTAAGGTGGTAACGGACTATTGCTGACGGCAGGAGACCAGCAAAGTTAAGTAGCATAAATACAAGACTTCATATATGATATATATTTTAAAACAATGACTTACCCCTGGTCAGCTTAGTTTCAAGAAAAAGGTCCCTACTTACCTTCTCCACACTCCAATGCTGTGCTCACTTCCTTTTCAGTCTTCCAACACCGGTCTTTTTCCGGGTTGATTGACATCTAACTGGACCATCAAGGCAACCATACCAAACAGTACAGCATGGTCTGTGACCTCCCTCGAGGTGCTATGCATTTAAGCAATACAGCTTGGGCAAGGACCTGGCCCACCTCATGATTGGCCAAAGAAGGATCAGCAGCACGCTAATGGCCACTACTCCATACTCCTTTTATTAGAGCTTTCTCTTACCTTTGATACAGTTGACCACCTGCTCTTCGTCAAAAACACCTTCACTCCTTGGCCCCAAGACTCAGCTCTTTCCTGCCTTTCCTCCTACCTAAGTGCTCCTTCAGTGTCACCTACAACTCTCCCTCCTCCTCTCCCTCTTTCCATGAGAATCCTCCAAGATTCTGTTATTGGACCCCTTCGACCATCCATCTGTACCTCCTCATTTGGTCAGGGGATTGCCTCTCTCAGCTTCCAATATCTCTAGGCTGACAACTTCCAAATCTATCTCTACTCTCCCCCCCC
>NW_017306846.1:247265-256652 GCF_000935625.1 Nanorana parkeri | reverse complement strand
CCTCTGTCCCTGAAAACGCATCTCTTCAGGAAAGCCTATCCTAGGGCCCCTTTAACCCTCTTGTCCTGCCTTGGTATTGTAAAGCTGGCCAATCAGCTGCCGTCACTGTTTGGGCATTCTGACCGTGACATGCTCGCTCTTGTCAGAATACAGAGGACACAACAGAAGATTTGTTCATCCATGTTTAGCGTGGAAGGAGGAATTTGTTAGATGTATTGGTTCAGCTCGCTGTATGGCCAGCTTAACTGTACCATCTCCCATTATTTTGTAAAGCACGGTACAAAAACTCTTGGCGATATTAAAATCCTGTATAATAATAAAAAAGTATTGAGAATGTTTTTATCTGGACAGGAAAACCAATTTGTTACACCCAAAAGGAATCTAAATTTAGAGAATTCTCATGGCGAGATAATGCTTATCAGATTGAAGATTTCACAATTTCAGTTAGTTCCTTGGTAGTATCACACAGAACTGGTTTCCTAACCACAGGAAGCACACATTTGTCAGATAATCATTCCACAGACTGAGTAGATACAATAAAAGTCTAATGTATACTTTACCAGTAACTTTGGCAATGAAGGGGCTTCCAGCAATATGGGTATCATTGTATTTCACCAGGATATTGTAATCTCCGGATAGTACTGGCAGATAGGTGACAGTGCAAGTTCCATCCTTGTTATCAATGCAGCTGATCTCAGCTTTTGAAGGGCCTTCAATGGCCAGATCAAGACCACCTAATCAGGATTACAGTGCAAAAAGATTGAATTATTATATAGGCAATCTCAATTTTATGAAATTATTTGCAGAGGGCATCATGAACTGAAAAAAGAACACACAGTAACATGGTCTATAAAGATAATTATAAAACAGTACCTTCTCCTGCATCTTCTGTAATAATGGTGAATGTGGCTGGTTTGTTGGCAACACCATAAATAAGACCCGGTCCATATGCTGAAACACTTCCAGTATTGGGATAATTTACATAGAACTGTAACGGGCTCTCTACAAATAAGAAAACATTTTCAACATGTTACAAGAATGTATAGATATTATAAGCAATAAAAAAATAGGGAAAAAAAGAAAGTAATGAGTGAAACTAGAGAGAATGTTTAAGCGTCCAAATATACTGAAAAATAGCTTCTTCCACTAGGTGGCAGCATATACATTCCCATAGCAAAGACTGATGTGAACACCTAGAGGACAGATGTATGGACGTTCTGACGCACACATCGTATACTGCTCAGCCAGGTGTACAGTTCTATACACTGAGATGAAACCCGTGCTATCTGTAACTCGGGGGGACAATTGTGATTGGCTGTGAAAAATACATTATATTTAATTAAGAATTCTGTCAATAACTATCCAATGGCAATATCTGATGTGATCTAAAGGTTCAACTACCTGCACCTGGGGCTCTGTTCGGGAGATTTCCCCTCACTCCCTGTCCTGAGGACAACCTTTTACTAAAGAGGAAGTAAGGGTAAATCTATACCAGGGAAAAAGACAATAAAAATAGTAAATAGAGTTTCTAAAATTCCCCAACTTAACTTAAAGTTTTATTTTTTTTACTCTTGTCTATGTTTCTATTTAAGAGATTTTCCCTCAAATCTGCAACAGGGAAACAGACAACATTAAAACGATGACAAAGGTTCTAGCATTCCCATCCTGTGTGTTGCTGTTAGAGAGAACCCCACTTACTTCCTGTCCTGGGGCCAACCTTTTTACAAGACAGGAAGTGAAGGAATCATTCTAATGAAGTCTCTTCAGTCAGGGTTTTCTGATAGCAGAAAACCCTGACAAGAAGTTTCACTACTTCTATCCAAAAAGAAAAAAAAAAAAGTTATGGGTATAAATATACTTTTATTTAGACCCTTTGTCTGGTTGTTATCACCGTCTGTGACATTTGTTTACATTTTATTTACCATGACACTTTTTTCAGGTGATATTGGTGGTCAGGACAGTTAGAGAAAGTCAATCCCTTAATGAGGACACAGACCGCGCTAAAAACTTAAAATGACTAAAGTAGATATTTTTGACATTTTGCAATTAAACGGCATCACCATAGCTACAGGCATGTTTTTTTGGCCAGCAATAAAAGCCTGACTGTGGTTCTATCCCCTCAACATTCCATTTAAATCTAAAAAAACATTGATGCCTTTAGTTTTACTTTAACCCTTACCTACTCTAAAATGGGGGTGGGTGGGGATTAAAAGCTCTGTCAGGTGTGAAATGCTGTCTGTGTATCCAGTAAGAAGACTTCCTCTCACTCCCACAGGACAGGAAGTGAGGGGAGATCTCCCTAATAAGACTGAGAACAAGAAAAACCCGATAAAGCTTTTAATCATTCTGAACTACTAAATGTGTTATTATTGCTGTCTGTATCCCTGCAGAGGAGATTTCCCTTCACTTTCTGTTCTGTCACCCCCTCAAAGAAGAAATCTCCCAAACAGGCACCCCAGACAGCAATAGAAAATAGACAGAGGTTCTAAACCTGCCATAAAAAGATCTGCATACATCTAAACCAAAGAACAGAATGTAAAATATTGCCAGTCCTTAGATGTGGTGGCTGCATTAGTTTCTGTATTTTTCCCCCCGCTTTTTTCTTTTATTTATCTTCATCTGATGAATCCAGGATCCTGCCAGTAACACCTTCCTGTCCTAAGGTGACAACATTCACAGCAGCAGCAGCAGCATTTTCAACCTAGGTTGCTCTCCTGATATAGGCTACAGAACACCCCTCTGCCTATCCTCATTTTCATAACATAGGGTGTAGGTGTTCTGTAGTCCAGCAGGGGACAACTTGGGCAGGGCTGATAACACTTCAGTGCAGCAGAGGCAGCGTCATCATCCTACAACAAGAATTTAGGAACTCATCTGATTTCTGGCAGGATCAACATGAATTTTTCTGCACTTGCAGTGTTTTTTTTAGACTTTAAAGACTTAGAAAAATACATTTAAAAAGTAGGAAGTCTCTGATATAGGAAGGATTACGATCAGCTCCACTTTCAGACCTTGCAAAATATGATGACTGACCCAGCCTAGAGATGCAGGCCAGGAAAGTCACCAGTCAAAGTAATAATGTTAGTACCTGGAATATGTGTTCCATTACATTTGATATGTAACTCGTGTAGTCCGGTCTCTGTGGGAACATATTGCACTGACACGGTACCATCTTTGTTGTCCACGATTTCTGCAGGGGCGGTCTTCCCTGACGGCATAATAACTTCACCTGAATAGCAGAGGGACACACGCTTAGTAATTATTGTCTCATTAACCACATGATGATCGGATCGTGACCCAATCAAGATCTAAATATATTTGTATACCAGCCATGCAGTCTGCAACACATTACAGATAGAGCCAGTCACATGCCTGCCTATGTACAGCCCATGCGGTCACAGAATGTCCCGAGCTTTGTGAAGCAACTAAAGATGAATTTTCACCTCACCAAAACATATGGTAGGCTTACAAAAGTGTCACAGTGGTGAGGAGTGTGGGAAAGGTACAGATTTGTTTTGGTAGTAGTGAACTATAGGGTACTACAGAACCAGAGAACTGCATGTAGTGATCCTGGTGTAAACTGACCCCAGAACTTCCGCCTAGCACTAAAAGTTAACAGTTCTAGCAGTTGCTTTTTCAAGGACAACAGATTACTACCATCAATACTGGTCTGCTGGATTACAACTATGACTGGATAAAAAGCAAGAGGCTCTGGACTGGCATTCCTTGTATGCACTTGAAGGCCTAATATTCCACGTTGACTGAACAGCTTTAACTTCTACTTTGTTACTCCCACCTGTTATGTTTCCTGTTCTTATGGCAAAGGGGATAACTAAATCAAAGGGCCTGAATCCCATCCCGTTCATAGAACCAACAGGAGCGTATGCAGTCTCCGACATCTGGAAGGAAAAATAAGATATCAGTGAAGGCAGATTGGAGCAGATAATAGGACAGCTGGTGGCTATGAAAGTAGACTGTGATATATAGAGATGTGAGCTCACACTTGTGCTTTGGAATTCTGATCTAACCATTGATAAAAGTCATAAACCGCAGGCTGTTCAGCTACACTATGTGTGTGTATGTACAAGGCAAGTGTGTCCATCTACACTTGTCATCCACACTACACGTGTTAATGACAAGCGTGCTCATCTAGTCATTAATCACAGAGGAGAGAGAGCAGTATCAAATCAATCAAGAATGTTGTATGGTCTATTACAGGCAACCTATGATTTCTGATATGCTTTATCATGATGATATTATAGAGGGTCATATACTGTAGTTTCCAAATGCTCTAAAAGGAAGCTAAAGCGAACCAGATTCTCATTAACCTGAAGTACACCGCTTTGACTTTAGAAGATGCTTTGTACATCACAGGTTAGTTAGACCATGATTCCCGACTGGATATACACAAACTATTCTGGGTCTTTAGTATATGATCAGTACCCCCAGCTTTCTAAACCGTCAAAATGGTAGGCATCTGATATTAGAGCAGCTCTGCTACTGCAAACCCCAGAAAATATTTCGAATAAAAGAATGTTTCCATCATTTGGACCCACATTCACTATGCACACAATCTACTTGCAAAACCACAGCATGAACTTTACAAGGAAAAAAGAATGAAACAAAAAAATTTCATATACTAAGGATGAGTAACATCAGAAGCTCCGGCTGAAGCAGTGAAATCTGAAACAGAAAATGATTTTGATTTTTACAGGAGAAAAGTAAAAGATGACCAGCAGTCACATGGTGTCACCGTCATTGTGAGGTTTAGTAATCATGGTTTTCAGGAACAAAATAAAAAGGTGAAATGGATGTGGAATCGTGCAAGGCGGAATACAGCGTTTTCAATCAATGAAGATCTCATTTAAGCTTTATACTTACAGAGTAGCTCCACTAAACATGGACCAATGTGGGTGGGGTGTGACAGAGCCGGACCTTGTGCCAGGTCATTACCACAGTGCGGCTTGGCTGTGATTACTCAACTTGTCATTTTACCAAACAACCATTTATTACAGATTTCTGTAAACTGTATGTACAGTATTGCAGCAATGTATCTGACCTCTATTAGATTCTACATAGAAATATATAAAGAACTAAGTCCACGACAATGGTAATTCAGTTGAAATGCCAAGTTGACAACCATTCAAGGACAGATGCAAGGTATTCCCTAACTACTTCTGCTGTTGAAATGGCACATTTCCTTTTATAATTGGCCTTTTGTGCCATGTAAACTGAAAAAGCCAATTTCAAAAGAGAAAGCAGAGCAGAAGCCCTGACAGATGCAAAATGCATGTGTACGTTACAGATGACTGTTTCAAGAAGCAACTCATTAAAAAGCATGAGGGAATCTGCAGACCATTTGAGCAACCTTTTAAAAGATAATCTATAAAAAGAAAAATGCTGATTTGGGTGTGATTTGATAGTCGCTGAAAATAAAAACATAATGAATCAAAAAAGATAATGATCAACCATGGCAGGTATGTTGCAAGCAATCCCAATAAGCAGCGATGTGACTTCTGCAATGGAAGAAACATGGAAGGAAGGTGGATTGGTCTTATGGAAATTGAAAAATAAATACCACAGGGTCATAGCCTGGAGGCAAGGCACTAAGAGACTGCTGAGACTGTTGCTGAGACATTACTGGAACTTCATCTGTGGCCTGGTACAGTGGAACAAAATGGTTAAAGAGAAAAAAAAGCATTGTATTATTTGTCAAAGAGAACTTCTATGGGAAGAACAGCCAATGGAATTCAATCTGGAAGAAAACAAACATACAGTTCAACAAAACAATCAGAGTTTTAATAAGGAATGTGGTGGATCCTTTGTTCCAGACTCTAATATATAACTTAAAGCGGAACTACACCCTCCTATCCCTTACAGCTAAGGAAGGTGCCATCTTAGCCTCTATTTGTATTGCGGTTGCCATGGTACTGTACATGTGATCAGGTATGACATCAGCCATTTGAGGGCATGACAGCTTGGTTGAGAGTTCAAACAAGCACACTGGCTACCCTGACAGTTGGCATGCCTTAAAAGTAACTGTTTTAGGAGACATTAAATTGGTGGGTAAAGTTCCTCTTTAACTTAAATTTCTGGTTCTGGAATCTGCTTGGTGTTTTGTAAAAGTAACCAAGTGAGATCTTGGGGGGTCTAGACAGGCTTGGATCGAGGCATAGCTTGTCTAGGTTTTAGGAACTCTGGACAGTATGGTTTAACAGCTAATGTTTTAGGCCAGGGTCAATGACTAACAAATAGCACTGGCACTGAAATTATCCACTTGGAGAACTATGGGGTTAGGACTTTTCCCCAAAGTTCTCCTTAGGGTAACGGGAGGACACAAACTAGCGTCCTCCCGTCACCCTAAGCTCAGTATACCGCAAGCTGCAGCTCACGGTATACTGAGACGCCGCAGCGTGAGTGACAGCTGGCTCTGCCTATCTAGAGGCAGAGCCAGCTGTACCTGCCCCCTGCCCCGTCCGTTCCGCCAGTCAGCGCTGGAGGATCGGAGCGGGGAGAATCCAGCCCCTCCCCTGTCACGGCAGAGGGCCGTGACAGGATCGAGAAGTGAGCGAACGCCGGTATGCGTTCGCTCACTTCCCGATCTACTGAGCCGACCTGTGACAGTCTCATTGTCGCAGGTCGGCTAGAACTATGAGGTGAGTGAAAAGTACTCACCTCATAGTTCTCCTTTAAGAGATATGTAAAAAGTGACCAAAAACTGATTCATCCCCAACACATATCAAATCACATATCAATGGCCGAACAAAGTCCATCACTTCTTTCCCTACCAGCCAGGGCTTCTAGCCTGTGCTGAAGGTTACCGCTGCCTGACCCACCCAGAGCCAGCGCTAGTTTTGGGGCACGCACATCACTGTTTGAGATGGTACGAGCCCTGGGAGTCAGACCGTGGCAGCTTCCAGCACACGTTAGGAGTCATGGCTGAGACAGATGAGAGTGGAAGTGACATGTTACCTTTAAAGTGAACCTGTTAGCTAATTAAAAATTTACAAGTCCTGCCCAAGATCAGATACTACAAGATGTCTGCTACTGTCTTTGTTAGCCAGGAAAACCTCCTTTATATGTTTCATTTAATCTAGGTTCACTTCTTAATTAAACAAAGACTTCAGGCCTGATACCCCATCAACTGATATTCACTGACCAATTGGAATGCCTATAAGGTATCCCAGTAAGTAAAGATTGACATGCGTTACACCCTGAAGGCAAAAATAAAAAGATATTTCAATGTTTATTCTCCCATACTGCACTGTGAGAATGGAAGAAGGAATGTGGTTTGTAAGCTCAACAAACATGGTTCTTTCTTCAGATGCTTTGATAAATAAGGGAGTACACGCTGCTGAACATATCGCCATTTTGTTCTTGTATGACATGTTGCGAAACATTATTGTGTACCTTATCACAACCATTGCCATTGTATCATGTCATGTCACATAGGAGAACAGAGATTTTGCTGACAGACATAAAATATATGGACGTACCTCCATGAAATGACCCCAATTGTGTCATTTCAGGAGAGACTATGGTTAGCACAGATGAGTGGATGAGTGCAACTGAGGTGGACAAAGTCTAAAACACAGATGCCAAAATGAAACCTACAGGGTTATTCACAAAAGGGTGAAGAGCTTGGAGAATGCAGGATAAGTGAACAATCTAGGACAACATAGCTGAACTGGAAAGTGAACTAAATTGGAGAATTTGTCTAAATCAGCTATTTTGGCCTAGATTGTTCAACTCTCCTGCCTTCTACAAACTCTTCACCCTTTAGTGAATAACCCTGCTAAACATAGAGCGGGTATCTAACTTTCTCTGGCCTAGGCTATTGTTGCCAACAGAAGCATGTGTTCAAACTCTTTAGGAGTACATGCTGGCTCCCAGATTGTGCAGACTGGTTCCTTATTAAACATCACATTGTCTAGCACAGAAGTTGCAAAACATATACTTTTTAAAACACTGAAATACAGCAGCCTCATTCAACAACACTTTGAAAGTAAGTAAGAAAGTAAGCAAAACTTGGCTTACCATGACAGTGAAAGGACTGTTGGGAATGTCAACTCCACCAAAGCGGACATGGATGACATAAGGACCGGTTTTAGCGGTAGTGTAGAAAATGTCATAGGTGCCATCTTCATTCTCAATGACGTCAGCTTCAGACTCCAGTCCATCGGGATCCAGAATGCTGCATGTGACTTTCCCTTTCCCAGCGGTTGTGGCATCAACCACAAAGCCGACCTCCTCACCAGTCTTCACGGCAGGCTGGATTCCAGGTCCTGGGACAGATCAAGAGGTTATGAACACACAGAACTTTCCCAAGATCTTTGTTTCTGTTCTGGGGTCTGGACAGTTATATATTGCAGTCATTCATTTCCATTAAAGGGAAGGTGATGCTTTTATATTTGATGATGCTTTATCTGACCCTATACCGACTGCACACCGGCTGGTCAATATTTTATTCACTATAAAAATCATTGATGATGGTTGCAGATTTAGTTTTACCCAATGAGCATATATCGCCATCCTGTCACTAAGTGCTATTTAAATGTACTATTATGTGCGTCCGTGTTAATTTATGTCTTCTATAGCTGCCTGGGGTTTAGTTTTATCTCCTTGGTCTGATACTCAACTGTTACAGGCAACTACTAAATCATTCATGACCATGTAGTGCAAACTTTCAAGCGGGAACCCTCAATGTTTTTGCTATGGGGCCCCATTAGTTTGTTACAACTTTGTCAGGGTGGGTTGAGATACATATAAGGTATGGTGACAATGTGTGGTCACTGGAGCTTATAAGAAATATAATGAAGGCAAATTTATCCCATCAGTGGCCACACACAATTGATTTATTTGCCATTTGACTGCAGCACCTCGGCAAAACAAATATCTCTAAAGGAATTTTTTTAACAAATTAAAAAGCAGATAACCAATTTAAACGGTGTAGATGGGAGTTCCCTAGCTCAGACATGATGTGCCAATCACCCATTACCAATAGATGCAACCATACAGATTCAAGGTGCCTAAAATAGCTCATTTGATACTGCAGAGGAATTGTGGCTATTTTGTTGGACATGTTCAAACCTTTAACATACTATATAAAAGTATATCTGCACATATAAAAAGCCAACAATTTATTAAATTACATGCTGGGACTAGAAATAAAAACATTCCAGGAACAAAAACAGGATGCTTTTCCCAGCACAATGAATGGCCGTCAGTGATGAAATCCCCCAGGAATGCACATTACCGCAAAAGGTGCTGGGCTCATAAAGAAAGGAAGTAAAGGAGCAGGTACAAGGCTCAGGTAACCTCATATTAATGGGGGTTACAAGGCATTTCAAATAAATAACAAGCACAATGGCAAAAAAAAAAAAAAAA
>NW_017306846.1:175909-247170 GCF_000935625.1 Nanorana parkeri | reverse complement strand
AAGCGCACCGAGATAGAGTTGCACTCAATCAAAAATGAACAAAAGAACCCAATACTCTGGGTAATGCAACCCGATTACCTAATGTACTGACTAGACTTCCTGCAGGGATAAAGAGATTTGTTGGGTTGAAGGATAACTATGGTATTTATTCCCATCAACGTGCTGATAAATGGGTTGCTTTCCCCTGTTCAACTACAGACAAACACAATAAAGTGTGTATATCATTATATATAATTACATACATAATAAATCCACCTTATTAGGTACATTTATTTAACACCCATAAAAGCAGGCATGTCAAATCGCTTGAGCTCAAAACCTAGTTCCACTTTTGTAGTCATATTGGAGAAACCTCTATGTTTGTTATGTGTTCCCATTGACACCTACAGATAATTCAAAAAGATATAGTTCTTACCTTTCCAGTTGTTTCTTTGGAGCAGGTTTAGGGCTGATGCACACAGGAGCTGGGGGCAGCACAACATAAAATTCAGGCGTATTTCCCTGCCCAAGAGCCACCGGTATGCATGCATGTGTTCATGCAAGTACCAGCATATACCCATGCAGAGTTACATACAGCCATTGATTGCTATGGGCAGCTATGGGCAGTACCTGTGGTTTGCAGGTGCCCAAATTTCACGTTGTGTGGTCCCCAGGAAAATTATTACATGAACCCTTATACATAGAACTCTATACACAGCTTGTATTGTTCAGAAAAGCTTGGAGTGTACAATTAGGGCACAGGCTGAGGGACAATGTGCCACCCAAACCTTGAGACCTTAACCCTATGTTAGAACAGTCTCTGCCAGCACAGTACAGATAGGGTTAATTATGGTAAGCATAACTCCCCTGCCTCCTCCTTAGCATTACATAGAAGGGGAAAGCTAGGTATGATTTTAAAGTAAAAGAAAAGCAGCAATTTTTAAATATGTATATGGAAACATGCAACAAATATAAAGGTGCTATCCCAAATCAGTTGCAAAAGTGGAAATACACTTTAAAACAATTCCTAAAGCACTGACCTGCGCAATCTATCAAGTGTAGTCTTTATTGACTGGAGAACAGCTGGGGCCTTGTTCAATGTATATTCTAAATACATGGAGGGCCACAAAAATCAGTAAAGAACTAATGAACCTCTTTGACCATGACTGCATGCTTTATGTACAAAACATTGTCCGTGCAAACGCTATGCCCATTAAGCCGGTGATCTTTTATATACCTGTTGCTGTACACTTGCTGGCATCCCCTGAAGGCGTTGCCCTGATTCTGTAGGGGGAGTAAGGGATATCATCTCCTCCATACTTGACAGCCACTTGATAGCGTCCAGTTTTATCAGGAACGTAAGATACTGCGTATGTTCCATCCTTGTTGTCCAAGATTTGAGCCTTCTTTGGCTTGCCTTCTTGGTCCTAGCAATATAAATAATAATAGACTTATTCAAATAATCCAACTAGATTGCAATATAATAAGGTCAGAGCAGGGAATAATGAATCAGAATTGACATGTCACTCTGCTGCTAATAAAGGGCAACTCCACGCAAAATAAAATTCTGGTTGTTTGGTATACAATGGTAAACTGAATCTCTGGCAAACCAGACATCCTGGTGGTGGAATCTCCTCATTTCAGTTCCCAGATCTTTCCACCTTTCTCAGTCAAATGAGGGGGTTTCATTGTCAGTGTTGGCTTTCTTTTTTTTATTAATTCTGGGTTATAGAGAATACAGCTCCAGGAGTGAGACTGACTCGTTTGCAGTAGGAGGAGAATAGGCCACAAAAGTTCTCGCCATTTCAATAAGCTCATCATTTACCACACCAGCATCTACCAATGACTACAGTGTCAGATTTTAGTGGGCTGGCCCTTTAAAAAGTTCTGCACAAAGACTCTCATTGCACAGCGCTGCGCAACAAACAGTTAAGGAACAACACAAAACAAAACATTTCAAGTAAAGCAGACATCAATGGAAATTAAAGCTCCCTTGGAATCCAGAGAATGATCATCTTCGGTTACACGAGCGTGTTTTGAGCATTTGCCCAGAATGTCACACGTTGTCCATCCATCCAATTTTCTGGGAATATACCCCCCGGGTTCAGTTTTGTTCTCTTTAATCCCTAAACAAACACCAATGTTTTTCATGTCCTGTGATTTACACTTTGTAACTAACAAGAGGGAATCAAAGCAAATCCCTCACATCCTGTATTAACATCCACTCAGCACTGACATCCAGTTATTGTAGACATCTGCTTTATGGGGGAAATATGCAAAATGATATTTGTCTGAAACACAATGCACTATGAAAATGTATTCATATTTATCTAAACTGTTTTTTACATAATTCTAATTCTTTTTTGTGATTCACACCACAATACTATACGGCTATGTGGGTAACACCACTATGCAGATCCTGCAGCTTCCTGTGTCATGACCCCTCCTCTAGCCCTCCAACATCTCCACACTGATGACGATTACCCTGTTCAGTACCCATCCTGTATGCTCCTTGGCTCCATCTAGCAGCAGTAAATGACTAATAAGAAGGGCATTCACCCAGCTATATGCTGGTCGAAGCTTTTATACATCAGCCCCTTTAACTGTATGTTCTCTCGTGATACAATAACCCTGCATATATATTATTTTTAAAAATAGGATCAACCGATTTTTGAAACAGCGCAAGCAAACCCAACAATGCAGACAAATGCTCTTCGGAATGACAAATGACGACAGTGGGGGAGCTGCTACTACTGCACATGATATGTGGGATGATAATCCAGTTAAGTAACAAAACTGATCAGCTATATTACCAAAGGGTGGACTTTTCTAGGTTGATTAGGTTTATTTTCAGATATTGGCAAAGTAAGATATACGGAATCACAGTGGGTTCGTGGCCTGCCAATATGCCTTTCAGCATTAGGGTCCAGTGTTCAAATCCTAACCAGGACAGTGTCTGCATGAGGTTTGTATATTCTTCCTGTGTTTGTGTGGCTTACCTCTGGGCTCTCCCGTTTCCTTCCACACTCCAAAGACATGCTGATAGGTTAGTTGGCTCCTGTCTAAATTGGCCCTCATGTGTGTATGTATGTGGGATAGGGGCCTTAGATTTTAAGCTCCTTGAGGGCAGGGACTGATGTAAATGTACAATTTGTAAAGCACTGTGTGAATTGTCAGCACTATATAAATACTTGTTATAAATAATCAAAGCAGGCCAACAACAAAAACCAATAAATTTGACTTACAGTTATAAGGACAGAAAGATCACCTAATCCTGCATCCTTGGCATTGACTGCAAAGTCCACAGGAAGACTAGCCGGGACCCCTTGAGAGCTAAGCCCAGGACCGCTTGCCGTCACCTTGCTGGGATCATAGGTTGGTAGAACCTTTACCTTGTAAGGGCTGAACACATGCAAAAAAAAATTGGGAGTTACATAAAGCTCAAATAAAATGGTAAAAGAACATCTGTCTGCTCCAACAGAGACTTTCTCTTCTATGTAAGAAAATAAATACATTTCTCAAAAGGCACCTCTAAAAGCAGTGAAAGAAAAGATCTAAAGGTTTATATGAAAGGCTAGGTTTAGTTTTCTGACCATGTTTCATGTTACAACCATACTCGCACTGCCACCCCCCTACTTATCTGAATTGCTCAGTTCTTCTCTCTGCAGGCTGGTGTGGATTTTATAATTTGGCGCTGCTGGGCGGGGCTCCACCCACACCTCTGCGTCATCCATTCACAGAACCCGTTAAGGATCTGTGAAGTGAGAAACTACAAATGCCTGTCAGTCACAGCAGCAGAAGGACTTGCTGTTCGCAATGGAATACAAGTGTGGCGACATGTTACTGAATGTCTGTAATGAGGTACAGACATGGATGGGAGGAAGAGTCTGCAGTAGCCAGAACAATGCACCCGCGATACACTGATCGTGGCTGCAATGCTTTACTGGCTCAAATGCTAAAAAACAAAGGAAAATGCTAATTTCTTTCTTCTATGCAGTTCATTATTTTTTGGGTGGACAATGATTCTACTAATATTTTACCAACATGGTAACACAGAAACTGTATATTCTAGTCTTCCATAGTATACAGTATTAGAAATTCACCACTAGAATTGTCCACTATCCATGCTGTCAATATATACATGTATACAAAGGGAAAAAGCACCACTCAGCTCTGTGATTAGTGGGAAACATTTCACTTATGATGACACTGCAAATAATATGAAGTCAAAGCAACACAAATATTATAGTCAAGCCAAATCCTATAAATCAGACATCCTATTACTTCTTGTTCACATTTCTGGTTTATTAGAGTTGATTAGTTTTTTGTTTGAACTTGCATTTATTGATATGTATATCTCTGTTATTAGCATTGTTAAAATAGAACTCTAACCAAAACATTTTCTTTACCCATTTTGAATAGAGTAAGGATTGTTATTGCTGTCTGTGAAGATTTCTCTTAACTTTCTGTTCCGTCACCTAGACAGGACTTGAGGAAAATCTCCCTTGAAGAGACCCTGCAAGCATTTTACAGTGGAAAAGGGTTACAGTCTCAGTCTAGCCTTTCCCCAAGTGGTGGAAAAGGGAGGGGACCAAGCAATAAAAACAGATGTATCAGCCAAGCCAATTTCATTTTCTTTTCATGTCACCTACACTAGTACCCCACAACCACAGATCAGAATTCCTATCCCAGCTAACAATATACTAGCAATGGTGGTATGTACAGATTGGTGATTTATTATATGTACAACAAGGACAAGGTGCAAATTCCTCTATTCTGGATCTAAATCCAATTCTGACTTTCTGGGTCTGTGTTCCTCTAAGCACTGGACCCACAGTCAAACCTGTTCTAATCTGGGTGGTGAGCTGATTTGTTGCAGATATGGCAAATCTAACTTAAAAGTATTTCTTTATGGATTTGGCAAATTAGCATTTGCATATTCAGAAGAATCATGATTGGCTAAATCAGTAGAAAATAGTAATAAATATAAATATATATATATATATTCATATACACACACACACCTAATCTACATAATGTATTAACACATACTGCCATCTACAGACTGCAGTGGCATATGCAAGCAGATGCCACTTCTGAATGAAGTTTCCAGCTTGCATGAGAACACTATAACATGGCCGCCATGTGCGATTGCATCATTGGAAACCACTCTGATTGGTTCCTGATCATTAGAGGAAACTGAAGCGGTCACTGACAGCCAGGTTTGACAGCTAGCAGCAGCACAAAGTGTCAGCTGTTAGCTGTCAAAAGGATGACATCTATTAATGTTTTCTTAACACAGGGCATTGTGTTCAGAATGTTGATATACCGTATTTTTCGCTCCATAAGACGCACTTTTTTCCCCCCAAAAGGAGGGGGAAAATGTGCCTGCGTCTTATAGAGCGAATCCCGACGCCCGAGACATGCAGTTTCGAGGCGCCGGGCGAGTAGTAGGAGCCACTGCTCGTTTAATACGAGTGATCTAATGAGATCACTCGTATTAAAACCGAGCAGTGGCGACGATCGAGATCAACATAGAGCAGACGAAGAACGGACTTTCTTCGTCTGCTCTGTGTGATAACTGAGACCGTGTCGCTGTAATCAAGGTCACTAACTACAGCTTCTGTCATAGAAGCTGTGTCAGAAGCTACAGTCTGTCGAGACCTCCCTGCGTCCTATGGTCCGGTGCGTCTTATGGACCGCAAAATAGGTACATATTGTGTGTGGGAAGGGGTTAATAATTCCAAAAGGAAAAAAAAAAACATACCCATAAAAGGCTCCATTTTTTCCCATTCAATTCTATTTTAAAGAGTCATTCATGTTTTCCATGTGAATAAAATAAGTTGCTAATTGCTAAGACTAAACAGAAAAAAAAAATGTAGTTTCTCGTTTCTTTTTTACCTGCGAGGAATCTCCTCATCTGCATATTGTACAGACACTGTGTAAGGACCTTCAACGCTCGGTGTGTATGCCACAGTGTGTGTCCCGTCTTCATTATCTGTAATGTCAACTGGTTCCGCAATTCCTAGGAAGACACAGCAAATTTGTGACAGGATTTCTTAGTTTAGCTAAAAAAAAAACCTTCTATGAACTGACGCTAAAAAGGTGTGGTCAAATTTGGTACGAGTGGGAATATGAACTGCTGACTCCCAACAGCAATCAGATAAATCCTTCATGTTTTAAGCATTTATAGAACTGTAAGTAACCCATTGTTATTTTGCTAAACTACAACCCTTTTTGAAACAAATCTACAGTGTCTGCTATCATGACTCCTGTAAACAACTACTCCACATTTTCTCAGCTACAAAACTCCTTTATTTTCTTTCTTCTCCAGATCATGAGGAATGCCTTTGCGGTCTTTTAAACATGCCTATAATTGAACACATATCCACTGCATTTTCCATATGGGCCGTTCATATACTCGAATAAGATGCTCTTTTCCCCTAATAGCCTCCTCAAGTGTGAATGTTTTTATACATTAATCCGTTTTATGCCCTGAATTTGTTATAGTTGCCTCACTCTGTACTCTTTACACCTTCAAGACATCCATAATGTGAACTACTAATGATTAACCTGCTTCTTCAAAATGAGGCCTTACTTAAAGGGGCAAACTCATGTGTGCCTCTCATTCTCTCAGATCAGATGACTTTTGCATTATAAGTTCTTTGCTACCCAGAAACTGAAGACTGATATTGTATGCTATTTTGACATCTGTAATCTCAAAGTAAACCTGGATTAAGTAAACCTGGATTCTTCTCAATCATCAATTCACCCCTAATTACCTTCCCCCAAACTGTATATTGAACCTATAACTTTAAATGTATCCATACTGGAAGGTTAAACCCATTTTCTATCCATTTTTATTTGTTTATTTTCCTAACCAACCAACTTGACAGTTTTGAAATCTCTGACAAAACATTTTCTGCATATGTTGTTGTGTGTGGTCCCCTTACAAATTCCTTACATATCTTTCCGGCAACAAAAGATAAGCTTTCAGCTCTCTAGATAACAGCTAAAAGACCTTGATCTCAAGGTAAAAACGGGTAACAATATGGTTTTAGGTCAATCCAATGTTACTATGTCATTAAACCATAAAAATGGTTTAGAAATAATTAAACATAGTTCTTTTGAGGATTCATGGGTGTAAACCATCCCGTTTCTTATTTTTTATTATCCAACAATTTCAAAAGGTCCTGATCAACATTAAGCTACTATAATGCACTAGAAGCTGTGTCCGCAACATGCCCATCTAAAAGCATGCACTGACTGCATGTGATACTGTGATGAACAGTTTTCACACCAAAAATGAATTTATTATACCCTATTAATCAGATCTAAGTCCTTACTCTAATTCTAATGGTGGAGGACAGTCATAACACTTTCACTTGCAATATCATAATAAAAATGATAGTATCACATAGATACCAGCAATAGTTATACTAAACACCGAAAGGTTCACGTCATTAATACACTGACAACTAAAAGAGCAGGACGTCAAATTGTGTGCACTAAATACAACTATTGTGATTGAAAGAAACCTCTAACTTCTGTTGCAACTTACCATTGCCTGGCAACTGTAAATCATCTTCAAACTACCATCACAAGTTGGAAAAACCTAAAATAACCTATACCAAGCTTTTTTTTTTACATGTCTATCTCCATGTCACGCAAGGATGACAAGGTTTTTGAATTGTTTCTTATAGTACCAAGAAGTGCTCCAGGAAATGTTAAAAGGAATGCTTCTTTTCCATCCTTCACTAGAAAAGGGATCTAATTTATTAAAACAGACAGAGAAATGGAATGGTTCCCAACAGTGACCAGTTTCTTATTTCAGCTTCACTCTGCACGTTGCTGATGAATAAAAGCTATAACTGAACAGTCATAACAGTAAAAGTGAAAAATGACCAAATTGTTTATGGTACATCTTCTACTGGTAAATGAAGCCAATTGCATTTTGGGAAATTCTGATGAACTAGTAATAGAGAAATAATGGGAATATTTTTTATGAATGCAAAGTGTCTTTTCTAGAGGAGGTTGGAAAAGAAAATGTTCTGTTTAAAAACAATTAAGTATAAGGTGCAAGAGCAAAACTAGGCTGATGTAAGATGACATTTTTCCGAGGAAAAAGCAACCGTAATAATAATACTGAGACGATCACTTGGGTTCTGCTGTGCAAACTGGAAATGGAATCCCAACTATTTGTAATGTGCAGTCCTCAGTATTATTGTTGGTATCTGTTATACATACAGTTTAATTGATTTAATATGACCAAATGGAATCATGAGAAAGGTTGTTAATTGAAAGAAAGCCCTGCCACCAAGCAATCATGATTTGTATGAAGCAGCAAGCTATCCCAAATTAAAGAAAAAAAAATTAAAAAAAGAAAGGCATTGAAATGCACTTCTGCAGATTCTAACTACTTATGATACATTTAAGGTGGGCATTGCTCAGCATCAACTGATCAGTAATCCAGCATAATCCAGCTAATACAAATAAATTAAAGTCTATCTAAAGCCTCTAGTTTTTTGCCTTCAGAGTGATAGACATTTTCCATGCAAAATTACATGTTAAATGCCTTAAAAGAAATCTAATCGTTTGAATGGTAAATGCGGTTGGTAAACTGGATGATCATGCACCCTGTTAGATGGTGCTGGAGACATTTGGCGGGACTAAAGAAGGCTTATACATCATTTCTTTAGGCTCCTGCAGATAGAGCAATGCGCTGTCAATCTAGAATGCTGTGAGCAGAGTTAGGCATGATCATTTACTAATAGGGGAATCAATGGTGCCAGCAACTATGCAGCTACAGTAGCAGGAAGGGAGGCACTGTGATTTCACTGCAGCGATGTCACCCTATCAACCCAATATTACTAATATAGGTAGCCTACATATCATGTGATTTTACAGTTTGACCATAGTACTACTTTAATTATGAAATAATTCAGAGAATGATTTGGCACTGCGCTGATGAAACGCAGCAATCGGGCATTAAAGTATATGTAAAGGCAATTTTTTTTTTTTAGTTTGGGATACAGTTGGGATGGGTTAGACCCTCTGCATCCACACTGGTTAAATTAACCCTTCTATTTGGTCTTGTGGCCATTGTCTCCAAGGAATAAAGTAACGGAAAACCCCATAAGTTTTAAAGTTGTTATGAGTTGTTATGAGGCAAAGATGAACGGAATCTTCTAATGTGAACAAATGTTGGGAAGATGGGAAAATCCCCTCACTGTGATTGGCTTGGGAAACACTGACCTAGGATAAGGCACATATCAACACAGTCACCTTGCAGACTGGATTTGCATCACCTACATTCTGCAGCATTCTACACTATTCTTTTCTCCCAACATATGAGACATTTCTTTTGGCTTCCTAATCTTGTATGGTTGGTAATTCCAGCATACAAGGGTCTGATTGTTCCATGTTCAGTACAGCAATCATCTGTATAGTTCTTGTCAACTGACACCATTCAACAGGATAGCCCGCTGCATCTCAGGTGCGTTCCCACGGGGTCTGTAACACAAGCTAAATTGCCCATGGACAGGAGAGTGTCTATTGATGTAGATCAGGGCTTGTATTCACAGGAGCCAGAGACAGCCCAGCGTATAGAGAAGGGGGGAGAGTGTGCTGGGTTCCAGTGCTGTTGACAGAAAGGAATGACATGAACTAGCCAACTAAGATTTGTGTGTGTCCAGGGCCTCATAATCATGTCTAAATGGTTCTTGCAGCTCCTAACAGAAACATGATTCTGCTTCGCATCCTTTAAGATGCAATTATGGCACGAAGGTTGGATCGGATTGGCAGCTATGGCATAAAGGATAGTTTTAATTCTGGGTACTTTGAATTATGAAGTTCCAAGTGTTAGTTGTGATGCACTGAGCAGCCTAGTGTGCATGCTAATTAAAGCACACTGATTGTGTTATAACAGAGAATTTTTAGTCTCAATAACAACACTCATATACATATCTTTACCAGTGGGTATAAATCTGTATAACTTATTTTAGCATATTCATCAGTTTATTTCATTTCATATCATATGCAGTTACAAAGAGTCCACTTTCCAATCTAAACTAGTGTACATATTGTAAGCCTCAACTTGCAGTCACATCAATAGCTCCAAGTGAATTCTGCAAGGTACCGGTCCAGCACAAAAAATAGCAGCCTCTGTTTACCTGACAGGTTACTGTAATGTTAGTGGAGCCGAAGCATCAGCCTGGACTATAGGTTGAGGTTAGGGTACAACAGAAATACTTCTACACTCATCTGTCGAAGTGTGATGTGAACCTTTGATAATATTACTGCCAAGTATCAGGAGAGACTACATAAGCCAATACATATTTTTAAAAAGTATATGGCAGACAAGTGTATATTCTGGGAAGGCCTAGGGCACACACAAATACTATTTTTCAAAGTCAGTGTATGATGGTAGAAAAATGGGCACATAGATGGCTAGAAGTTGAATACATAATATTCTTTATATATATAATTTCTATGATGTTTTAAAGTTGGCTCACAATGTACAATGAAAGTAACCATTTTATGACCCTAAACAATTTTTGAACCAGCCAAGTAGCAGAACAAAGCTGCAGTGCTGACCATAACAACCAGTAAGGTTTTAGTTTTAATTTTAGTAGTCTAGGTTAGAAAACGGAAGCCAACATCTGGGTGGGGTTGATAAGGGAACACAATCCTATTGCCCCCCTACATTTGTAGACAGTCTCCAAATGATAGGCAAATGTTTGTTACAGGTGTGAGAATGCACCTTTTAAATTTACAACAAAATCATTTCTTAAATGGTGAAATTTGGAAAATTTAAAGTGGTAAAAAATGATTTCGAGTCTAAGGAAAAGCAACCAGAAGCAAGATCAATCAAGACTTGATTGGATCTCCACGTTTTTTCCTGGAGCAGATGACAAAAATTCCAAACCTGGCTCTTTTGCATCTCGCTTGAAGTCACCTTTAAAGAAATTTGAAATGGCTCTCAATGGGCTCCGTTTCGATAAAGAGTCTGTCTCATCAACTAGAAATAAATAGTGTTGTAAGCTCCATCTTAAGAAATAAACATTGTTCATAGTAGCGTGCAATACTCCTGGAACAGATGATGTAGAACAACATGCAGAAGAACACACTCCATCTTCCACTGCAAATGTATCTTCAGCCTGGCTGTCAGGGTGTAGTACTACATACAGACTGCATGCAGAGGTGGCGCTATGTAAAAAACAGCTAGTAATGGAAAAATGATCTCCAAGTAAATATAATAAAAGATCAATTGTTATTCTAACTAAACAAACACAAACATATCATTTGCTTAACCCATGCATATAAATAATTCAAATATTTTTACATTTTTTAATTATCAGTAAAAGAGGGGGATGAAAACTATGTTTCAGTGAATTTGCAAGTATGCTTTCAAAAGTGACAAAAAACAAAAAAAAAGTATATATTTTCAGACTATGCAGATTAACAGGCTGTAGTAAGTTGCAGATTTTCACCTGCATTTCTCTCTAATGTATGAAGAGTCCAGAAGTGACAGTCAGCCAATTCTCTTCCTACGGTGTCCTGACATTGCCATACATCAGTGTTTTAAAGTAAATTCAGATTAGCATACGGTAACTGCAGAGGGCAGGCAAAGGCAAAACACACCCATTGTCGACTCATTTCCACTGGCATCTTTCAGCATCAGAAAAATATATTTTTTTTTAATAGAAAAAAAAATAAAAAAATCTTTAGATGGCCAATAAAACAGGAAAGCCTTACCTCTTGGTCCCGTCACTTCTACATTAAGAGGAGCCACTCCAGCTTTGCTGGTGTCCACCACAAACTGTTGAGGAATTTTGGCACGAACAGCATTTCCCAGTCCAGGGCCAGCAACTTTTACCTTGCTGGGATCAACAACATCTTTTGCAGGGACCTTAAATGGACTTCCTACAACAAATGCAGGGTAATATTTAAAATCATTGCCACCAAAAATATAATATTTTAAAACAGAGAAGGTATCTAGAAAAAGACATATCCTCTACAACAATGAAAGTTCAGATCAGACTAGAAGCAGAACCATATATACCCTATAAACCATAGGGAGTCAAGATCACTCAATTATTGAGCCAGAAACGATTTGAAGTATCAGCAAGTCCTGCCACTATTATTAAAGAAAAAAACAACAAAGCGCCAAACATTTTGGCAGCTAGGATGTCTATTTGACTATGAAGGTATCAAAGTCCTAATGGGTAGCTCTCTCATTGTCAATCTCTGTCATAATGTGGATTAATTTGGTACTAAACATCAATTGGACAAGTGAGCAATCAAGCTATCGCCCATTTGTCCAAATCCTGCAAAGAAGTAAAAAGTATAACCCTATGTACTTGTAAATTTCACTTCCTAAAGAAGTGGGTAGCAGAAACAAATAGACTTCATCACTACAATCAAGACTAGTATTAGATATTGAAAGTGAACCAGTGACCAATTAGTATATTTAACATATTACATATGCCATCATTAATTGTTATAATAGAGCAACCTAACCTCACAAAGTATAATTAATTTTTAATTACTTGCATTCTCCACATGGTAAAGCAGGTGTGTGTGGTTAAGTACCCAGCTCTGAAGGTGGCCATACACTTTACAACCATCGCAAGACCTTAGTCATGCGATGGTTGTAAAGTGATTTAAAAAACGTACGATCTGCCCATCTTGGACAGATCGTACTCTCGATCATCGCAAGCCCGCCCCCTGAGGGGCGGGCTTCCGATGACCGCAATGCTGAACGGGCAGTGTGCGCATGCGCACACCGGCCCGTTCGGCATTTGTCTCCCGAGCACCGTTCAAACCAGCCGAAAATCATACGATTTTCGGCTGGTTTTCTAGCGTGCTCCTTAGACAAAAGACGTGCGACCGTACAGTAGAAACGGTCGCACGTCTTCATTCACACTGCACGATTCTCGTACGATCGCGGGATTTCCCGCGATTCTCGTACGAGAATCGAGCAGTGTATGGGCACCTTAAGGTTGTCCAATGCTCTGCCTGAACTGAAAGGCTTTGCTAATTGACAGTTTTATCATCTTCCAGCAGCCTGTAGTGTGTGTCCATTATCAGCCCTAAAACTCTGGCAGGAGATAGGTCAGCTGCCATGGAAGCCTTCCAGCATACAGCTAAATAGCAGCACACATCTATTCTTGAGGGGTAAGGCTGCTTTATTATAACAACTTAAGTGTAGAGATTTAAAATCTTATGGATATGCTTTGGTGACAGGTTCTCTTGTGTGTTTAAGATGATTCAATGGACAACTGTACCTCAGTAAATTTGGTACAAGCTGTCCGTTAGTGCATGACACCCAACCAGCGCATTCATACCATTGACCGATTCATCTCTACCGGGAGCTGTACTCGTAGTGGCCACCAGTGGTCCTGCAGAGCATGGTTCTCCCCATAGGAAAGAATGAGGCTGCAAGTCCATGTGCAGGATGAAGAGGACCTGCTGGGAGCCCTTTCTGCAGCAAGGCTGTGTGGCTCTGGGAAGGGCCTGCACAGTAATATCACTAGATTGAGGATGAAGGTGTGTAGTTCTCCAGGTAGGCTGCACCAGTATGCATAGTAGGGGCATCCCTTAAAGGACAACTTGTACCAAAAGGTAGACAACAAAACTATGGATCCTCTACCTATAAAAGGCTATACAATGGCCAACCTGTTTAAGTTGTTTCAGATGTCAAGAAAATAATGTTTCTTCTTTTCTAAAAGATATTAATACATATAGTACCTTCTCCAGCACAACAACCAATAGTATTTTACAGAGGTCCAATCGAAAAAAGAAAAACATATGATGAATACATGTATTTATTTTAACCCAGATGATGGTAACCAGACAATATGTAACCGAATTGAAGAGTTTTCAGCTAACACACAAAAGGAAATTTACTGTCTGCTCCGGAACACTGAGGTTTGGTCTGCGGATAGACTTACAACCAGTAAAACAACTAAAACTGCATGCTATATTTAGGAGATGAGCGTTTAGGTCATTTTGTCAGTGGCCCAACTTTAAATGGTTCATGTTGGACTCAGAACAATGGTAATAAATATATGCGCCATAAAACATAACAGCAGCTTTTACCACAGACACTGCTGTTTATTGAGTTAACACAGCTCAGTCTATAATTTACATATTAAAATATCCTTTCACTATTTACAGCAAGTCCGTGTTGCCAAAAAGTCCTAGCCAGCTGAAGTACCTGGAATATGCTCCCCGTCGTACGTTATGTTGACATCATAATCTCCTGGGGCATATGGGATGTACTCAACGCTGCAGCTGCCATCTTTGTTGTCCTTACAAGACATTTTGGATTCGGATGGACCCTCAACTGTTATTCCCAGACCACCAATCCCGGCCCCTCTGAAAGAAAACATTTAGCATCTCATTACATACAGGATGATCATTTTATTTCTCTACCCCTCAACATTTACTGACCAGCCCAGCATGAACTACCAAGTTCAACTAGAGTTTAATGCTCTATTCTTCCATCGTAATAAGGTTGTCTTGATGTATTCTAGGCACTCCAGAAAATCAAATATGATTAAAGGTAAACAAGTTCACAAGTGGAAAATCAAGTCAGCACAGACTGTGCACTAAATATAGCATTATTACAAAGCTTTATTTAAAGAAGAACTCTGGGGAAAATAAAAAACTTACTCATGCAGTGGGGCTATCCCCATGAGTGCCTGTTTTGTCTAGAGGGCTCAAATAAAGCAGTTTTCACTTCATCCTCTATCCAACAGCGGTTGGCACTCCCCTCATTACCCCTCTGCTCCCGGCTACGCAATGTCCCTTGGGGTCCGCATGCTTAATGCAGGTCAATGGACCGGCATAAGATGTGTTAATGTCAACGGTCAGACCATCGGAGCGCAGGATAGAAGAGGCTGCAGTGACCGGTTAGCAGCCTGTTGGGACTGAGGATCAGGTAAGTAAATCTGCTTCGAGTCCCCTAGACAAAACGGGCACTTAACCCTTGCAGTGCAGCGGGTAGCCCCACTGTAAGGGTATGTTTTTGAATTTGCCCGAGTTGTATTTTTGCTATGCTATGGATAAAATGCTAATACATTTTTTTTAAATTAGGTCAACATTTTCATAAGCTTCGATAGAGGTAGTGTAGTGGCTTAAGGGGGGGGTCAACATCTTATATATACATACTGGGGTTGATTTACTAAGGGAACAGAGACTGGGGATGCAAACAGCAACAAAAACATTTTTAAGTAACCTGGAAAACAGTTTGACCCCTGGTCCTCCTATTTAGTATTCTGGTGTATGGTTGTGGTGGACGTTAAGCGAGATCTTCATAATGGGGTCACAGGCTCCAATACAAACCTTAATGAAGATTGAGTGGGAATGCTTTCCCACTCAATCTAAAACTAATAAAAAAAAAAAAGTGCAACATGTTTAAATTGACATTTAATAAAAAGTGGAGGATTTGCTACCTTGTAATCACAGAAAAAGCATTTGTTTTATTTGTAAGGGCCTCTTGAAGTCCAGGCCCCTGTGCCTTTACACGAGATGGGTAGCAGCCTTCTGTCACTCCAACCTTGAATGGGCTTTTAGGAACTGGTTCATCGTCATACATCACCTTCACAGAGTGGACACCTAATGAAAACGATTACAAGTATACATTTATATCTTATTATTCTGATAGGATATCGTTCTGTTTAGCTGAAGATGACGGTGGAAACAGAAGAAAGTGCAAGAAAAGAAAACAACACAAAAGTATCACTGATTTTACAGAAAGTCCCACAGAGGCCAGTTTGAGTAGACAATGCCTTACAGCAACTCTTTCCATTGAAAACACTTCATATACATATCAAAACTTAGAGACCCCGGCATCCAGCGCCGGCACCTAAATGCACTGCAATATCTCATTCATACAATTCCTGCCCAGACAGCACCACCCATGTGTTTGGCAGCTCACTATTGCAGGAGGTACCAGCATTAAATTAAAAAACAAAATAGCTACATATGGACATTATAGCAGACAGAGCAGGTTAATGGGAATTATAGTATATGTAGAGCAGTGCCCATGACCACAATATATGAGCACTGCCCATAACCTGAAAACAGAAGCGAAGAGAACACCCACTTTATAAAGCACAGGGAGAAAGCGACCAAAAAAAGAGCAAAATAATATTATTGGCAGATTCAAACAAAAAGGGGCTGTTAAGGACATTGTGCTGGATTACAATGTTATTCTTAGAAGAAGGGTTTAATGACACTTTAATAGAGTGTAAATAGACTTTATTTTGTAACAACTCATAGTGCACACAGCAAAGCCATACAGACCGGTAAGGAATCCGCTCCATACAGTAAAGTGTCTGAGACGTTCATTAAAAGAACATTTCAGCTTTCAATTCCTGTAGAAAGCTTTTAATTGGTTATAAAAATAAATAAATATTCCCATATATTTCCAAACCTGAGGACCCCGCGGTCATCAGTTTCTATATACTTTAAAATGTAATTAAAAGAAATTTAATTTAAAAGAAAAAAAAATTACATTTGCGGAATTCCTAGAGGACAACGACCTTTAGCCAGCATATAAAAATGCCTGCTTTCAGGTCTATGACTTTACTGACATTTTCCTGTTATGGTTTCCTATTTCACACAGATAATATTTCTGTAACCGCAATGTAAAAAGAGAGAACTGGGATTAGAAAATATTGTGGTTTGGGGTTGCCGTACGAAAGCTAAAGAACAAATAGAAACTATTTTTTTTCCTTATGTTTGTTCTGTACTCCAGCAGCTGCCGAGCAAAAATAAACATTGTGTATATCACCCTGCACGAGACACAGTGACTGATTCAATCCAAAATCCGGGCTGCTCTCTACAACCTACCATATGGAACTGCAGATTGGTCAGTCTTTATTTATAGTAGAATTTTTTTTTTAGAAGCTAATCAGTAATAATTCTGTTATTGTGCGGACAAGATGTGGCACTCTGCTCATGTATTCCCCGATATCACACAAAAGTTTTATTTGTATGAATGTTACTATGATTGTTTTAATGACCAATATGTGTACTTAACATGTACTTTAATTTCAGTGGCAAGTGACTAGGGAAGTGTTTCGCAACCTTTTTTTTTTTTTAGTCATGGCACCCTTTAAAAGTATGCAAAATCTTGAGGCACACCAGTCTAAAATGTAAAAAACTAAATGTGGCCTCTGCAGAAACCATACCAGACCCTTATCCAAGATAGGTGCCTTGTATGGATTTAAGGGGGCACCCTACGCAAAAACACAAAATAGGGTTCCCCCTTCACATGAAAATCTCCCAGTTGACACCAGAATCAGACTTTACAACAGGAGCACCCCATCACATCAGAAGTCCCCCTCATTCACAACAGGATCCTCCCTCCCTTTACATCAGGAGCCTTCTTCACATTAGAGGCCTGACACTGTGCAGATTTCAAGGCACCCTGGTTGAGAAAGGTTGAACCAGGGATGAGCTCAGGTCAAAACCTGAGCTCCTCCGCACCACGAAGGTGCATAAGGCCAACCGCTGCACATAAAGGGGTGGGATGCTTGTGCCAACATCATTTACCTTACATGGCCATATTGGGTCAATGTCATTAACTCAACAAAGCCATGTGGCCATAAGAGGTTAATGACATCATAGCATCCCGATTCTCTGCTTATGTACAGCTGCGGGCAGGAAATTCCCAGGCTGCAGTTGAATAGGCCGCAAGGTAATGAGCTACCTTCCGGGTTCGGAAGAGCTCAGCTTTGGTCTGAACCTGAGCTCATCCTTACAAGTGACACTGTACTGGAGCATTTTACCTTCATACATTTTAAAAAAAGGGACCACTTCACCTAATTGCTTGAATCCTAGACCCAAGCTGTACAGAGGACCTCGACTATTCACCAAAATGAGATTGAGCTTCAACCCCTCATGGCTCCCTGTCCCTGCCATTTATCTGTCAAAACCTCCGCGCCTCAGTACAATTGCACATTTATGTGCATTGCTTTGACACTTTAAATCACTAGCCCGGAGCAAGTATAAAGTGCAGTACTTGTAACTTTACTCTAAATGCAAAGCTCTGCGCAAACTGTTGGTGCTATATCAATCCTGTATAATAATAAATGGGTTTTCTTAGAACAGATATGTTTTCTTGTAGGCACTCTATGAATGATAGTACACAACCGTCTGAAGGAGTTTCTGCAGTGGGCACATTACTGTTTTTGGACTTAACACCACAATTACATTGACCGTATCTATTCATTCTGTCATGTGATGTTCAAATCCAATTTTTTAACGCCACTTAGCTTCCAGGCACTTTGTTCTCCAAGCCCTGTTGTGAGCAATTACCTTTTTCAAAAGGTGTGTACTCCACCTCATAAGTCCCATCATTGTTATCTTTCACCAGACAATCTGTAGCCGCTCCGGACGGGTTGGTTATTTTGGTTTTGATGTGATTTCCTCCAGTTCGGGTCAGAGGTCGAGCGTCCACAGTGAAATTAGTTGTGGCTTCCCTAAATAGTCCTGTTGAATAATAAGACTCATTAAAAGACATACCAATGTATATACAATGTATGGCATAATTGAACTACTTAAAAAGGCAAATCTTTTCATATTTAGTTTTTTCAAGATTATGAACAGTAAGAGCCCTGTCAGGCATGGCATGGCAATTTGGGTGCCCATCACTTTCTATACTGGGGACATCAGTCAGTACAAATAAAGGGTGCAACTCCCCAGCATGGACAGAGACAGCAATAAAAACCTGGCAGGGGTCCTCGCTCTTCCATATATCATCCAAAATTACAAAAGGTCTAAACAATAGGCAGCCCATTGGACAACTGAAGGAGCTGGCAGAGCAGGCTGACAACGCTAATTGCAAGGCAGTGGCCCAGGCTGAAACAGGATGTGCCAGTGATGGCATAACCTGACTTTACAAAAACATTTTGCAAACGAAAACTGTATACAGTGAAGAATGATACCAAACATACCAAAATATATATTAAGGGTTTACATACCCTTTCAGTTTTCCTGGGACACCAATTAGAAGGGCTTTCTTTCAAAATCATGGCTCCACATACTCTAATATTGTGATTTTCCCTGCTCGCCTTTACTTTGATCAACGCCATTAGCGGTGTTACCTACCAAATGCCGAAATTCTAAAGTAGAACTAAAGCCATGTTTTTAAAGTTTTGGATAGAGTAATGGAGGGTGATATTTATAGGGTTATGCCAACCATCTGTGTCCCATTGGGGAGATTTCCCTTTGGTTCCTGTCTGATAGCCACAACAGGAAGTGAGAGGATGTCCCTCCAAAGAGAGAAATCCCTGGTGGTCAGCAGGGTCATCAGAACTAGTGTCCCCATTGGAAGATTTCCCATCTATTCCTGTTCTAATGGCACCCCAAAATTTTGGATTTCTTTTTACTTTCACTTATAACAGTCACCAGGGCAAATGGAGAGGGTGAAAAGCTTTAAAAATATAATGATCTGATTCTACAACGTAGTAAGGAGAAAGATCAGCCTCAAACAGGAAATCTTTAAAAAACAGAACAAAATATTTGTTATAATTATCTGGCAAAAAAAAGTTTCCCAAAAAGCTATGACATAGTCTTACCATCTCCTTCCACACCAGGTCCATACACTTTGACTTTACTAGTATCCACAGCAGAGTCAATCTTTACACGAGCAGGGAACTTTGGCACTTTCTCGCCTCCATACTTCATAGACAATGTGTACATGCCAGCAAAGAGAGGAGCATAGGTGACAGCATGTGTTCCGTCACCATTGTCCTGTATGTAGACCTCCGCTTTGGACCCAGAATCAGACACTGCTTCCATGGTGAGAACTCCAGGTCCTGCTTGGGAACAGTCTACATGAATCAGTCCAGCCTCTCCTACTTTGCCATGCTCCAGGCCAGGACCTGTGGCAACCACTTTGGTGGGATCAAAGGGCATTTCAATTTCGGCTTGGAATGGGGAACCTGGAATATGAGTTTCTTCAAAAAGGATGTTCACAAAGTATTCCCCGGGCGTGGTTGGCAGATAGGAAACGGAACATGTGCCATCACCATTGTCGGAACATTCAATTTTGGCTTCGCATGGACCTTCAACAGTCAAGCCCAAACCTCCAGTGCCTGCTCCTTTGGTGTCAATAGTAAATTCAGCAGGCTTACCAACCAGACCTCCTTTAAGGCCAGGTCCATATGCTTTAACCTAAAAAAGAAAAAATTGTCTAAGGTAGGGATCACAAAATTTACAGGAAGTATGTTCAGTTCCAATAAATGAAAAGGACTACTGATGTTACATAAAATGTACTTCTGATTAAAGCCTCTCTATTTAATATTATAGTAACCATTACAACATTCCTCTGCTGCCAATGGGGGTTATTGCAATAGACTGTTGAAGCAATGAAAGACTTAAAAGCACTATTTCGTTTTTGTTGTGTTGGCTGACCTTGGCTCCAACACACAACAGGACTGAGGGCAACAAGATTTATATGAAGAAGGGGACAGAAGTAAAAGAAAAGCCACAGAGGTTAAGACATTAAGTCAATGGTAATACAAATCTAGAAACAATGTCTTGTCAAATAGGTTTTTATGGATAAGCCAAAGTTCAATCATTTTAGGGATTTAGGTCTAAACTGTTAAAAAGAAAACCTGGCGTTTGATTTTAGATTTGCCTATAAAATGTAAACAATGCTGACTAATGATAATTAACATCAAAAGACATTTAAAAGGTTTTGGCTTGCCTTTGTGGGATCAGGAGGTAAGGTGGCTTCCACAGTATAAGGACTTCCTGGCACTGGGTGGCCATCATAATTCACATCCACATTGTATACCCCCTCCTCTTTTGGAATATATTTCACCGTGCTAGCGTCTTTCCCTGGCACTGGGTCTACAACACTTGGAATGACTTTCCTGCTTGGGCTGGTAAGTTTCACATCCAGTTTGCCTTGTCCACCAGCTCCCTTGGTGTCCACAGTAAACTCTTGGTCTTTACCAACTTCCACTCCTGCATGAAATACAAGAAAAAGCCACATTTACCCAACAATAACTCACTGACATACATTTGTGCAAAATCTAATGCAGAAACTGCCCGCACAGTATTACGCTTACATAAGATCATCACTCTCTTCCAATAATCCATGTTATGTCCATGCTATATCCATTAAGTTGTACACATAAATACAATTCATTTTGTGTAAAGCACTGCATGATTATGTTTGGCTGATAACGGTACAAAAGTTATAATGCAACCAGCAAAGTGTTAATGTTTCCTACAATGGTATAATTGTGAAACACTTTTAGTACCAACCACAAAAAAATGATGTTAGGTTGTAACACCTTCAAGACCCATTAGTACCCTTTGGTAGTTACAGTGTAAGCTGCTTTTAGTTAAAGGGTTAATTCCATCCAAACTGATATTCAGCTTTTGGCAGATGCTAATGTTAAAATTGACTGTTTCCACCTATTGCTGTAAAGGAAAAGGGTTAATACTTACCTGTATCCTGCTGCCCATGCTTTGGATATTTGCCCTCTTGAAAAGCTATGGTGGCTAAAACATTTTAAGAAACCAAAAACACTCTGTAGCTGATATATAAATATTCTGACCAGCATATAGTTGGGCAATTTCCATTTGCATGGCACTACAGCCTGTAGATGGTGGTGAGAAGCAAAGGAATTTGCTATGCTCCACAGTGCCATCTAGTGACCGTAGTGCCCTACCATTGGCATTCGGCCAGCTATTTATGTGGTGACTAATGCTTTAAACAACCTGAAGTTTCTTGTATCTTTCAGGGATTCTGTTAGTGACATATCTGTGCTTGGGTCTGCTGGCCTGCACACCTGCAGTGTCCACCATGAAGAGTTCCCACTGTCACCTTTTGGATTTATATTATATTATTGGGAATGCAACAGGAGAAGCTGGAACATGCAAAAGTGGACAGTAACACCCAAAATGCCAAGCTGGACAGGAAATATGGCAGCGAGAGCTCACTACTAATGTAACCAAGACATATTTTAATAACTAACCTGCTTGGTTGACTTATTACAACGTGTGGGTTGACAAACCCTTTAAGGTGTTGAATATGGCTTCTATTCAGTGTGGCTGAAATGCTAAGGACCGTTAAAGGGATAAATAGGTTGCAGTACAAAACCTACCCATATGTAGGATCTAGGCCAGCCTTTCTCAACTAGGGTGCCATGGCACCCTGAGGTGCCTTCTGCCTTTCTTGGGGGTGCACTGAAATCTTTGCACAACGTCATGCCTTTCCATGGTGCAGGAAGGCGCCTAAAGTGAAGGGGGAATTCTGATGTGAAAGGGGGAGGGAACTGGATGTGAAGGGGAACCGTGATGTGAAAGGAGGGGACTACCAATGTAAAAGGTGGGATTTTGATGTAAAGGGAGATTTTTTTTGTGTGTGTTTTTGCCTGGGATGTTAGACTCCCATCGGGGATAAGGGTCTGGTTTGGATTTTAGACTGGTTTGCCTTGCAATTTTGGTACTTTTAAAGGGTGTTGTGACTTAAAGGGTGAAAAACACTGATCTAGGCTGACAAATTGACCCACCTAATGTAATAATGATCAATACTCTATCTGTAAAAATCTTTTAAAAAATTGCAATCATGGCTACTTACGGCTATCAAGTCCATTGATTTTGATCTTGCTGAGGTCCAGAGGAGCCGCCACTCCAACTGTAAAGGGGCTTTTTGGAATAGGATCTCCTCCATAGTTCACATTGACCGCCATTTTGCCCTGAAATATAATATTTTGTAATAGTTTATTTCCAATAACAAGTTTTACTGAACTGCCTACACCACGATTTGTAAAAAAAACCAAAAAAAAAAAACCCACGCAAGTACATACAAGCAACTACAGTGATATGTAAAGGAAAGCTCCACATAAAAATTATCCTCAGCTGTCCTTCTATGAGCTCCAATATCCCAAACCGTAAGATCCGGAGAACCTATAGATATCCTCCTGTTTTTTTATAGGTTTATACATCACACCGAAAAGAGGAACAACAAAGGAAAGCGACACAAAGGGATTTTATTCCAAAAGAGGGACAGCCTCTGCATATGAGCGATGGTGAGGAGCTATGAGTAACTGTCAGCTTTGCGCATGAAGACAAGGAATGTATTACTACAGAGGGTGAATGGAGCAATGTCACCTGGTTTACAGACCACAGAGAGGAACAGTAACAGGCATTTATGCATATAATTTAAAAGCAAAAGAAACAATCTTGACTGAAAAGCAATTTTCCAAACGGGAAGTATAAAGATAAATTATGCTTTGAATAGTGCCGTCCGTCCGTTTTTTTACTACGGGCGGACGGCAAGAGGTTAAATATAAATGTGGTGAAATAAATTCACCCACAAAAAAAAATAAATTAAAGCTGAACTCAAGGCAACTATAAAAGACACAAATTGATGCATCTCTGTAATTAGCAATACATTATAAAAGAAGAACTCTGGGCAATTTTTTTCTGGAGCATTAAAAGGAGAACTATGGGGTTAGGGCTTTTCCCCATAGTTCTCCTGAGGGTAACGGGAGGATACAAACTAGCGTCCTCCCGTCACCCAAAGCTCATACTGAGACGCTGCAGCTGAAACGGATCCAGACAATTATGTCTGGATCCACCCAGCTGCCTGAGTGACAGCTGGCTCTGCCTATCTAGAGGCAGAGCCAGCTGTACCCGCCCCCTCCCCCGTCCGTTACGCCAGTCAGCGCTGGAGGATCGGAGGGGGGAATCCAGTCCCTCCTCTGTCACGGCTCTCTGCAGTGACAGGATCGAGAAGTGAGCGAGCGCCGGTCTGTGCTCGCTCACTTCCCGATCTACTGAGCCGACCTGTGACAGTTTCATTGCTGGTAAATGCAGCACAAACACAGAATACACTAGTTCTCTATAAAAGCTAGGATATCCGAATGACCTACCTACGATCTAGCTGCCAAAATAAAATAAATAAATGGGACAGGAGTCCCTCTGTTGTTTACAAGGGTTCTGCGAGATATGGCGCCTCTTTAATGCTACATGGAGGGGTCCATAGTGAATAGGGTGTTTACATCTATCCTTTGCTCAATAGCTCTTTGTTTATTTAATGTGAACTGGTAATCCCTTTCAAACAACGATTTTCTATCATTTTCCCTAGCATCCTCCAGAACCACTCTTCTTACAAAATAAAAAATGTGTTAACATTCCTTATTGCCACAGCGGTTTCTGGTCGCATAAAAAAAAAATCTCGCTCTTGATCTCTGCAAACAAGCATACTTTAAATCAGTCATCATGTTTATTTGCAGAGTAATCAGCCAGGGTACTAGACAAAAGCAGCCCACAAAACAGATTTCTGAGAGTCCTCTTACAAATTGCTGGCACCCAAACAGCACAGGGAACTCGTTCTGTATGGTCTGGCGCGCGTGCTGCGTGGTCTATGAATGTCTCCATTGCTGCCAAGGAGCTGGAATATACACAGCGCAAACAGCTCAGCTGTGATGTGCCAGAAACATTTTCCAGTCATCGCTATCCAGTTCAGTGCGTTGTGTTTGAGAGGAGAGAAAAAAAAAAACCAAGACATCGGCACCTCATTTAATTTGATCCGCAATTAAAAAGAACACAAAGCAGCGATGTCGTGTTCCCACCATGTCATACGCTTTAATAAGCAGAACACTTACATTGGGTAACCAGCTCTAACATGGTCATTGCTGGCTTATATGCACTGATATTTAAAGGGGAACAATAGTTAAAGATCAGCTTACATATATGCAGATGATTGCTTAAAGTGCATCTACTTTTTTTTAATATATATTATTGGACGAACTAGAACCTCTGTCAGATTTTTACTGTCTCAGATGTATAATGTCCAATGGGGGCACCAAACTGTGTCTGAGAGGCCAAAAACTTGTAATAATGATGTTCTCAAATGACCACATAGAACAGCCAACACATTTTCGGGGCTCAAAGACCTCCCACTTCCTTAGAGCTTCGTCATGGCTTAAATATAGTGGGTATTAGGGACTCAAATCTGGTACAAATCACCAAGAGTTTATTATTCAGTATAGGGTACAGCCAGAATCAGTAAAATCAGAGACTTTTGCTGGTTCACGAATTCTGGCTATACCCTATACAGCAAACGTTGGTGATTTGTGCCAGCTTTGAATCTTTATTACTTATTATGTTTAAAGTAACACTAAACTCGGGAGTTAAATCTTAAAAATGCATTCAAGTACCTTAACGATCAACAAAAATGCATCTTATTTGTGTTTCACTCGGCTGTAGATCCTCAAATCATCTCTAAAGTAGCCACCGCTCCAAGCTCACTCCCGGTGATGGACTACAATCTCATGTTCAGTTAGCTAATTTGTATTGGGAATGTAGTCCATTACGGGAGTGAGCTTGGAGCGATGGCTACTTTACAACACACACAGGGACCATGGGGAAAAAAAGTAGTCACCCTCCAGAAGGAAGGACAGTGTCAGCACCAATTCAGAGATGATTTGAGGATCTACAGTCGATTTGTGAACTATTATTATGAATAAAAGTTTTGGTATCTCAAACTGTTTGTTTGGCACTTATTAAACTTTTTACACTGGAACCTTCAATTCTGGGCTCCTTGTCTTCTGATAATTTGAATTCAGCGCCTCACCTCCACTTATTGCAGATGTGTACTGTTGTCCATGGTTCTATCTGGCAGAATCCCCATACTTCCTGTGTCTTCCAGTGACAGCATTGTCACCTGGACAGGAAGTGAGAGAATTCCCGCAGCAGGAATCAAAGACAACAATGACAATTCTTTTTTTTTTCACTTTGTGGTCTGTGTTCCTGTTGCAAATTTTCTTTCACTTCCTGTGTTGTGACCATGTAAATACTTGAACAGGAAGCACTGCGATGTCATGCAAAAGTCTATGGCTGTAAAGTTCTATTTGTTTTTCATTTTCAATATTGTACAGATATACTGTATATCTATACTGAATGGGAGAACCTTAAATGAGTTGAAAACACACTGCTCGTATATGATATGTTCATATTGCTAAAGTTCATCTCCCGTGGAAGTGCCAAATTCACTTTCATGTAAGCTGGTTTTGCTACCAGCATGGAATGGAATTCTCTGTACTGTTGCCTATGGATTTCATACAGATACAATAACAAGCTAGAAGAACACCAAGGTTACTACATAATATTCCCTCCAATCTGGGGTAATAATAGAAGGTCTAGATAAAACTGGTATGGAGTGAATTCAGAACAGCGTGTAGTATGCAGGGATTTCCGCTGAACAGATTGTGCATTCATTTACTAGCATCTCTAGATAAAAGCAAACAAACATAGTAAAAGCTGGAATCAAAGCACAGATCTGAAAACAATAATCTTACTCTTTAATGTATAAAGAAAGTAACTTTTGTCTTTAGACAATAGGGGCTTTCCATTCTTCAAATAAAAACATAATACTCCTTTTCTGGTTCATACGGAACTAAATACAGCTTGTTTCATTGACATCGAAAGTGAATACCGACTAAGGACTTGTTCACACCACAACCAGTGCATTCCAGTATGGTTAGTGGTTGGAATTCACTGGATCGCATAATTAAACCTCCTTGCCTTTTGGGGCGGGAGGGGTCGTGGTGGTCCCATTCAAGTCAATGGCACCGCAGCCACGCCTCCCACCCGCAGTGTGATAGCCAACACCAGAACGCGATCCAGTGTATTCCAGACACTAACCATGCTGGAAAGCACTGGTTGTGGTGTGAACAAGTCCTAAATACGCTGAAATCGCTGCAGAACAAACAGCGCTGTCACCCTGCTGAAGGAAACTGAAAATCAACTCATCTCTTTGCAGGAGGAAAACCTAGTTGTTACAGGAGACTGAGATGAACAATAAATGCTTTATTTTACTGTTGAAAGATTGCATCATTTATTTTTTTCCTTTGAGCTCAGTTTTTTAAAGTGGGCATTTACCCTTTAACTAAAAATCACATCAGCATACAGCTCTGCATGCTGATATGAAATCATCTTACAATCATTAAACAAAACATATTTTTATTTTACTTACACACATAGTTTATCCACTTCCTGGTCCTCTTGGCACAAGTGATGTAATCATTCCCAAGCATTGCATCCTGGGAAGGTTACATCAGCAGAGCATGGATGGGAAACCTCATCTGTAATCTCAACAGATCTCGAGGAAAGGTATTTTCCTCCCCTGAGATGATGTGCATGGTCAACTGTCCTAGTCACATGTGCCAGAGTTTAAGGAAGTAAAGGGAGATATATTAATCTGTCTTTAGTAAAAAAAAAAAATAATGGCCACTGCCGGAAGGCTGGGGAAGAAAAGAAAAATAAGGAATGCAAAGAATGAAAAGCCGGCAATTATCTAGAAGTATCTGTTTGTAGATTGTCATTACTAAACATTTCTAAAATGTGCCTTTGTTGTTATTTTAAAGATATAGGTAAAGTTCCTGTAAAGGCAGCTTATTCTAGGAAAGCACAACCCTTGTGTCCAATGACATATAGTCTAATAAAAAAATAAAACAATACCCTTACTTCTAATGTATTAAAAATAGAAAGTAACTTTTTTTTTAATGGGGACTTTCCATTCCTGAAATAAAAACATAATACTTTATAAAAATCTAACTACAACTTGTACTATTGACATAAAACTGCGTTCTGACAATTCTGACTAAATACGCTGAATTTACTGCAACAAACTGCACTGCCATCCGGCTGAAGGAGATTGAAAAACTGATATCATGGCAGGATCAAAACCTAGTTGTTACAGGGAGACTCAGATAAACTATAAATGCCGCGTTATTACTATTACAGCTCATTCTGTGATAGTGTCTCATTTGCGTACAATTATATATTTTACATGTTACTTTGTGGCAGGCTGTAAACTGCTATGAACAATTTTAAAGAGAATCTGTCCTCAAGACAAAGTGGGGTCAGAGCGAGTTTCCTCATTAACATACAAGGCAGAAGCCAAGCTTCTTGATCTTTAACCCTTTGATAGGACAGACCCTGATCAAATCTAGTTTACAACTGATGAGATTTGCCTGCACAGTACAGACAGGGTTGATTATAATAAACATTAACTGCCCAGTCCCCCCTCCTTGAAATTAGAGGGAATGGAAAAAATTTCAGTTATGGAGTTTTCAGAAGCTAACAAGTAAAATGGTAAACTGTATTTTTGTTTTTTAAATTAGGCTCTGGCAATGGGAACATGCAAGAAATATCAAAAAGTGGAAATACACTATACACAGGGAACCTGTGAGAGTATAGATACGGGAGCGGATGACTTGTTTAGTACAAGCTTTGGTGGTTCGCCTTAACCTCCCTGGCGGTCTGATTGTTTCATTTTTTTTTTCCGTCTGTTTACTTTCGACTCTCCCGCCCACCTGCGACGCGGACGCTCGCAAGGGATGGAACCCGGCGAGGATCGTGGACAAGGTACGACTCTACAGTGTAATCCCGAATGTGGCTCGGGGTTAATGCTTTTGGTAATGAAAATTAACCCCGAGCCACACTCGGGATTACCGCCAGGGAGGTTAAAGAAGAACCCTGGGAAAAACTTTTATTAACTCCTGCAGTGGGGCTACCCCTGCACTTCAAAGTTAAATGCTTGAATTTGTCTAGGTGCTAAAAAAAAAAAAAAACCCAAAAAAACAAAAACTTTATACTCACCCGAACCACTGAACCTGCTGCCTGCTTCTCAGGTCTCTGAAGCCTCTCTCCTCCTCTGCTGCTGCATTGTAAAGTTGCTTGGTGTCTTAACAGCTATACAATGTGTATAGAATGTGACGATTTACGGGACCTTAGACCAGAGGGGGAGAGAGGCTGGAGGGACCGCTGCAAGGGCAAGCCGGCTCTGCAGATCCGGTGAGTATAACTTTTTTTTAGCACCTAGACAAAAACGAGCAGTTAATTATTGAAGTGAGGGGGTAGCCCCACTGCAAGGGTTAATAAACGTTTTGCCCGGAGTTGTTTTTTAAAAGCATAGAGTACCACAGTGTTTTGTACCTTTACTGGATATTCATCACCAACTAGGAGACAAAGATCTGTATCACGTATAATAAAAGGCTAAGCTAATGAAAATAAACATCTTTTGAATTGCCACTTATCGTTATTTCATGTCTATTCTGCCAAATGGAGGCATCCCATAAAGGACTACAGCAGAAGTAAATACCATAAGATCATCTCATGCATGTCCCCCGCAATAAACAATTACAAGCGTTTCTCATCAAACAGTGTGACTGCCCTACAAGGGCTGCTGCTAATTATGAACGCTCCATTTTGTTTATATCTTTGTGGATACTCTAATCATAGTCCATACATAATTCAAAAGGCAACACGGCCATATTCCTTGAGTTATTCAGTGTAATTATTTCATTATTTTGGGGAACGCAAAGCAGGCAGCTAACGGAATCACTACATGAGACCTACAGCAACTATACCCACTTATAGAGTGGTGTAACCTTTCAGCATGACAGCAGGTAGAGGAGCCTGCAACATACCTGTTGAATCGGAGTGTAGCGGACAGTGTGGGAATAATCATAATTATCAATTATTTCAAAGTCTTTTACAGCATCTCCTGGAGTGGGTCCACTGAAGTTCACATCAACGGGGGCTTTTCCTGCCCCTTTGGTATAGACTGTAAAATGTGTCGGCTTCCCATTCTCAACACCTTTAAATATAAGAAAAGGAAGTAAGGAAATTTAGAAGGAGATTTTCTTTAAAGTCAAACTATTCACTAAATGATGCAAGCAGCTCAAGGCAAGAATACTAAGAGTTGTAATGGCAGAGTTGCAAGAGTCTATTCTTATTTGTGGATGTGGACCTTTAAAGGGAAACTATAGATTTTTGCTCAATATGACGTTACTTTACATTTATAAATGGTTATTTTATATCTTTTAATTATTTACATAACATGCAATAAAAGCAACTAAACATTTATTATAAAGCGTTTCCATTTTCTAATGTGTACAGTGAATCCTGGGACTTATACAAGACCACAGTAGCTCTTCACTTGCTAACTGTTCCTACAGACTGAAGATCCCAACATGACCTCCGAGTTGTTCAGATGTATAAAGATATTCATATTCTAGTCAGTGTTATTAGCACAGAAGTACATCAGGAATATAACATCTTAGACTAAAAGGATTGCATGGTCTCCATCTGATTACTGGGCTGAACTTTTTACAAAAAAGAGCTTCTCCTTTGCAGGAGACCTGATTTGTATATAACTTCAGGTGCCAGAGCCAGACATGCAGTTTTCATGAAAGTAACTTTTATCATACATTTTCTTATTATGTGCTGAATCTAAAATGACCAAGTTTACTTTAATCATGCAGTGTCATTTATTTCTAAGTTGGTCAATGTGCAAAGGGGCTCAAGAAAAAAATGTGTAACCGGATGATAAAAAAAAATAGCTACCAATCATGTGGTAGTTTAACGTTGCTACTAATCATATTTTTACATTTGTGACGCATTACATTTTTTAATACATACAGGTCAACAGTTTTGACAAACGTACGGAGTTTCTGTATCACAAACTCACCAGATTTATTAAGTCCTGGTCCTTCAGCCTTCACCTTGCTAGCATCATGTGAAGGGTCAACCTTGATTCTGAAGGGGCTGCTTGGAATTTCCTAAAAATAAATAAATAAAAAAATACAATTTATATATAGATATAATCAATCAATATATGTCAGGGAACTGATTAATTTATACTTCTACCTTGCTGGCGGTAAATAAGAGTAATTATAGAAGTCAAAATGGTTGTAAAAACATTTACAGCTGGATGTGTACCATTCAAAGTGTACCTGTCTTGCTGCATAAAACACAGAGTTAGATGAGTTGAGAAGAAGGTGCCATTTAAGGTACCACATAAAACCTTTAATCTCGCAGCTCACACCCTCCCCGAGAAGAGCACATTAAGTCACTTTGCAAACGCCGACTTTCTTTAAGGCTTAGGGCTCACCCCAACGATCACATGACAATGCCCAAGCCTTACTAATAGCTGCATAGGCTACAAATACTGCCTTGTGGAAGGGGGACAAAGACATTCACCACAAACCTGGAAATATAGGTTTTCAAGGTGGCTCTGGTGGCGCTATACAGGTTTTTTTTTTACAAACAGAATCTAATTATAGGTCCCATGCTACAGTAGTACATGGGCTTTCTCCCACTTTTTAGTGAACGTGTTTCTGCAACAACAGGTCACTTCTTCATCATTGTTGTGTCATTATAGTAGGGATAATAGGGAAGGATTAGGATCGGAGGAGATTCACCCTCTTCATTTTCTCACCTCTCCAGCAAAGAGAGCTTTGATAGTGTATCGCCCGGCACCAGGAGGGGTGTATTTCACAGTAAATGTGTCATTGGCATTGGGAATAATGTCAAAGTCAATGTCCTCCTCTTCTTCACTTATCACACGTGCTTCACACTTGATTCCAACACTGACATCACCTGGAAGACACAGTTTTTAATGAACCTTAAATGCAAAATAGGAATACTGAATATACATTTATAACAGAACATGTACAATGCCAGATACCCAAATTATATTATTTTGTGTTCAAAAAGCACCACTTGCCATGAAGTCAAACTCTTAAAAGAGAACTAAAGGCAAACTTTTTTTGGATCAAAAGGAGTACATTTACTAACGTACTCCTGTGACCCAAAGTCAGCATCTAGCGGGCTACTGGCCACTATTTGCTGACAGCGCAGAGCCACACTGCAACCGGGAAAGATTCCAACAATATTGTCAGGATCCACCCGGCTGACTGATTGACAGCTAGCTCTGCCGCGCTAGAGCCAGCTGTGCCCACTCCCTCCCCTGTCTGTCCCTCCAATGAGCACCTGAGGATCAGAGAGCGGAAGGGGGAATCCCTGCAGGGAGCGGTGACTGACAGTGACCGCTCTCTACAGGAAGAAGATCGTGAGCTGAATGATCTGCGGTTTGCGATTGCTGTGTTCTCAATCTATAGAGCCAGCATGTGACAGCTGTAGTGTACCACGCCGGCTCCAAGTATTAGGAAGAGTACATGTTACTCTCCCAAAACTTCTCCTTTAATCTCCATCAAAATTATAACTCCAACCAAAACCTTTTCTCATTTTGGAAATGGCAAATTACACTGTACACTACAAAGCAATGCCCTCTGTGTAATGGAGATGCTCTTTCACAGATACAGTATATAATGAGTATTTTCACTATAGGACAGGAAGTGTGTTGCTGGCAGGATCACCTGGGGAAATCAAAGGAAACAAGGAAATGAATGCAGCCACCACATATAAGGACTGGTAAGCTGCTATATAATAAATGTCTGCTTTGAGGATAGATATGCTTTAAGATAAGAAAGAAGTAATTTCAAATGCGAACAGATTGGATACCTTCTCCAGCCTCAGTGCAGTCCACTGTGAAGTGCGTAGGCTCATTTGCTTTCAAACCAGTTTTTTCCACCCCAGGGCCGAAAACCTTAACTTTCCGTGGGTGGCTGCCCTGCCCAATGCTTACCTGGGAGAAACAGAGCAAAATGAGTATGTAATATTGGAGAGCAGTAATAAACATAAATAACGAGAAAATAAAACATATTTACTAATTAAATACTTTTCACTTTATTGTAAACAAACTTAAACCTATAAAGTTTCAGCTGGAACATCAGGCAAACGGCTAGATACTAAATGGAAATATATATGCTGTATGTAAATGGTTTTACCTGCCAAAGAATGTCTTACTCTATTATATATTCTGTTCATTCTATTATTTCTGTATTTAACACACTTCTGCCACACAGCAAACCCAAGCAAATGCCAGCAGTGCGGCTCCTGTGCCATCTTCAGCCTACAGTGAATCCATATTCCCACTCTGCTGATACTCTGTCCAATGAGAAGTCAGTTGACACAGGAAAAGGGGAAAATGAACCAGGAAACGGCAAAAACATCCTTCTGGCTACGCAGTGCTGCAAGTGTGTGAATCCCAACATTGAGTGAATGTAAATACAAATCCTTTGGCAAGCAAAACAGTTTACATACAGTATATTGAATCCAACTGTGTATTTAGCCATTTGCCAGGAGGTAAGCTCGAAAAAAAAAAAAATTTAAATTGTAGCAATTCTTTTTTCCCTACACTTAGGGGGTCTATTGATTAAATGACTGACAAAGCCATTAGCCCTCGAATCGATGCGAGTGTTCGTTTTTGCCTTTATTTACTGCATTAGGACCACTGGATAGATCTGAGAAGCCGAGTATTTATTTCCTATGATTCTCCTCTCCATCTAACGCCCATAATGCAGTATTACATTACATTCAACCTGAAAAGAAAATGTACTAAGAACATTGGTTTTTGCCTCTATTTGCACAGAATGAACGTTCAGAGAGATTAAGGGCTAATGCGGACCTAGGCGAACCCTGACCGTGCGGCAATCGTGTACGATACTACGCGGATTGCTGCATGGAGTCGCCCAGCACAGACGGTCGTGCTGTGGGTGCCATTATTTTCTAATGGCAGCCCAGTCGCGCCGGGTGGATCGTGCGGATTCCGCTTGTGCAGCCGAACACAATGGCTGCTAAAACATCCATGCGTCGTGTATCAGAAAAAAAAAAAAGGTACATGTACCTTTATTTCTGTGATTGCCGCGCGGATGTCATCCCATTGAAATAAATGGGGATGCGGACGAATTGCATTGTGCATGACCGCGTGATCACGGGACACGCGACCCCGGATCGCTGAGGTCTGCACAGGGCCTCACCGGGCGAATGACTCTGAACTGTTTATAAAACAGACCCCACAGTACAACCATAATAAGAAATGCAATAATGATAATTGCTTTACAAGATGGAAAAAAAAAGTAATAGTGAAATCATTCTGACTAAACCATAGAGCGGTCATTATTAGGAGTGCAAAGATAATTAAATTATTCTTAGCAAACTTTAATGCATTCATTGTTAGGCGATCAAATATAATAACTGTCACTTACCCTGAAAGGGCTTTTGGGTACACCGACACCGCCCCATGTGACCATAACTGTGTGTTTGATTGGCTTAGCTGGTTTGTACGAGCAGGTGTAGGTACCGTCAGGGTTTGGCTTAGTGTAGATGTCCACAGGATTGCCTTCAATATCCTAGCAACAGTAATAAAATATTCTCTTTAAATTGGAATAATCATATATATGCATTTTTTTGGCTCACATGTACAACTCCGCATTCCTGTGCAACCTGACATTTTCAAGATTCTGTTTTTATTAGAAAGAGGACACGATCAGCATATAACGCATTAGTGTGTAACACGCAGTTATTCCAGGAGGAAGCTGCCAAGTCAACTCATTTTAGTTTCATGGAAAGTCGTTCAGCGTGCTCGGAGTTCAGCGAATGCCAAGAGAAGCTCAGCTAGATTACAACCCTGGACCTCACAGCCACTAGAAGAGGACATTGAGCCATGATAGCCCAGCAAACGGAACCGTGGTCGTTTTATCTGCTGGAATACATTCATCTCTTAAACCGGCTCCACATGCACTTGCATTTTACTGTTTATAGGTCACACTGGCTTTTATATAAAAGGAACACTTCAGTCAAACAAACCCTTTATATTTAAAAGGACTGCTTGTACCTGATGGATACGTTGCCCAACCAGCCCAAAATATTATCCCTATCTAAAAAAAGAACTCATCTCATAACCATCCACTTTCCTCAAACACAATCCCTATGCTAACACCGAGCACTTAAAAAGGGACCTTGTCAACAGCATTACAAATTGCAGGTAAAAGCAAAAAAAATAAATATTTTAAATGCTTACTAGCAAGTGTTTTTGCCTTTCCATAAATGTTTATACTTGCGATGTGTCTTTAAACTTGCTAGAAAATCTGGCTTCTTGGGAAGGAGTCAATTCCCTAGCACATATGTATTCGAGTCCTGCTGCACTCCCGGGTATCCCTGTCAGCGTGGGTGCTCAAAGTGACCGCGGATGGCGCCGCCAATCAGCGCCACTGACATCTTTAACAAATTCCCTAGCACAGCCCCCTCCCTTCCTGCAAGTCACTCTTGTGGAAGTGTCTAATTACTGTCTGATGGCCCAGCTACTCCACCCTACTCTACATAACCTTTTATGTTGGTGCTGGGGGAGAATGAAGAGGAATACTATAGAGCGTGTCACTTGACTATCATCTCCGAGTCCGCTGGGGCTGCTGACATCACATCCAAGATGGGACTTTTGGATGTCTACACAAGGGAGGCTTTTACAGGTAAATAAAAGTGCATAAATACTTTAAATGCACAATCTTATGGGAAGATTAATGTTAAACAAATGGACTGGTGACAGGGCCTCTTAACTCTTACCCATTTTAACTTGAGGCCAAATTACAATACAATAGGGCGGTGTGCTTGTTCATAGTTTTTGCTAATGCTCTTTGTGTGCTGGATAACACACCTGTATTCCCCTCACTGTTTATATTGGATGTCCCCCATAATAATTCTAAGCTATGAAAATGAATCACCGCATTCTGGGCTGCAGCAAATTTTTCTTGTTTAATTACAAGAGGAGTCACCTCTGATATGTTTTGCACTAAAGAGAGCACCTTAAAAAAAAAAAAGAAAAAAAGCCATAGCATAGGAGGAACAAGGTATAGGGAAGTTATGTGACTGTTTGGAGATCTCGTGGCTTGCAGCTCAAACTCTTGTGTTTGAGTTTTGTCAGTGACACGATCTAAATGAGGTTCTTGTTGTATTTGTGTGGGTCTGCACATGGTTTCCACCCACAATCAAAATAACACTTATAGGTTAAGTGGTGTCTAACCACACATTACAATCTGACTTTCAATTTCCTTCAGATCTACCAACACTGTATGTGATTAGTTGTCAAGGAACAAATGTCAATGTCTCCTACTTGTGCATAGACGCTCAAAGGTGCTGTTCCAGCCTCTCTGGGGTCTATGAAAAATTCTGCTGGGTTGTTCACAATGCACCCGCTCTTCTCCAGCCCCGGACCATATGCCTTGACCTACAACGTAGAAATAAATGTATCAAGTACAAAGACAATCCCACAATTTACATTCAAAATTTCCTAAAATGTATTTCAGATTTTTTGTTCCATTTTGGTCTAGTGGTTTCCTATGAAGCATTTCTCTAGGTTATTTGTATTAAATGTGGCAGTTCGTAGATTAGCCTAACAGGCAAGTTACGGCTGGGTCAGTGTAGTTACTCAGTTTCTCTCTTAAATCAACCCTGTCATGAAAAATGGACCCCCTGTTACCCGTAAAAGAAGTCGGTAAACACTCAACTTTACCAATGCCCACACCACCGAGCATTGCTTCACTAACAAGTTCTCGAGCCCCGAAGACTTCTGTGAAACGAATGTTCAGCAGTGTTGACCTCATGAGTTCCCTACAGCTCTTGCCAGTTCCTCCCTTTGACTTCACGACCATATCCTACAGCAACTTGACGTCAGAGGGAGGAACCAGTGAAAGCTGTGAGGGATCTAGAAGATTGACGTCAAGGAATGAGAACTCGTGAACAAGGCAGAACACTGGGATAAGGCAGTATTTACTGACCTCTTCGAGTGGTAAATGAGGATTTTATAATACTTTTTTGCAACAGAGTTGCTTCACTTTCCAAGGCAGTCTGGCTTCCTGACCAATCAGGAACCGGGCAGCATGTCATGACCCACCTCCCTAATTGGCTAGGCAGCTGGCTTCCTTTGTTGCTAGGCAGCATGGCTTCCTGACCAAACAGGAAGCCGGGCGGCAGGTCATGACTTGCCACCCAGCATTCTGGTTGGTCAGGAAGCCAGGCTGCGTAGCAACAAGTGAAGCCAGGCTGCCTAGCCAATCAGGAAGCCGGCAGGTGGGTCAAGGAGTGCCGCCCGGCTTCCCGATTGACCGGAAAGCCAGCTTTATGCTCCCTTGCGGCATTGCCGGTCAGAGGGAATCTACCTCTGACCGGAAGTTACGTTATCGAGGCAAGTATCGGAGCATTTGGGCAAGTATGAGCACTCGCTCAAATACTCGGTACCGGCACCCATACCAATATCGATGCATCCCTAGTAATTAGCAAATTTGGATTCCTCAGAGTACATGTAATTAGAAATTATACATAGGAACAATGTTTTTAAAGCAATAACCCATACTCATAAGAATATATGCAAATTGTTTGCTTATCTACTTTACATGGCAATCTGAAAACCACTAAAAAACATTGAACACCAAATTCCCAAATGCTCAGATGACACTATGGGGAATATTTATAAAGCAGTGAATCTGACATTCAGCAAACATTTTTACAGGTGAAACTTCCAGGCTCATGACTGAGTTAAATGACTGAAAGAGTATCTGGGCAAAATCACTTTCACCGCTTCATAAATAGAGGCCCAGGAGCTATGGAAAGTGTCAGCAGAAGAAAATCTTTGCTTAGGAAAACATGAACTTTGACTGACAGGCCTGTAGCTGGCCATAGCAACTGTTCTATTTTGAACAAAACATAAAGCCGTGATATCATGAAATAGATAATGTTTCCACCTTATCTGGGTTAAAGTCTGCTGATGCTGGCTGGATGTACGCCATGTATGGGCTGTTTTTGATGTCTTCATCGTCGCACATGACATGGACAGCATATTCACCAGGCTCCTTTGGCCAATATTTCACATCACAAGAGCCGTCACTTTGGTCATCACATTCAATCTTGGCCTGAGATGGACCTTCAATGGCAAAACCTGTAGTATGTGTAAGGAGATACTGGTCAAGATCAGGCAATAAAGAAATTAGTTATCTTTAAGGACAGAGATCTTTCGCCTGGTTACCCATGGAAATAATAAAAAATAAAAAATGGATATAATGTGGCTGGGCTTGACCGTCTTCCCGCCCACTCTCAAGCTGAAAGAACAGCGTGGTGGGATAAGCTGCATTTAAAAAAATTACATCATAAGTCTGTTCTACAGAAATTGGAATCAGTTGCCAGTAAGTTCAGGAAGCATTGGATGATCATCATTTAACAGTTTTTAAAAAATGGGAGGAAAAAATTGGGCACCCAATATATTTGCAAACAAAAACTATGCAATGCATGCAATATTATTGGTGCTCCAGCCAGAAACAACCTTCCTGTCCTAGGGTGACATCTTTCACTAACCAACCTGCATCTCCATACCTCCTCATGTATCACTGGTCCTCCTTACCATCTTGTCTTGAATTGTATTGTAATCGCAATGTCTTCCTTATATTGTAAAGCGCTGCGCAAACTATTTGCGCTATATAAATCCTGCATTATAATAATAATAATAATAATAATAATCTAGTGTAGTCATGCTAGGACAGGAAGTGTGTGAGGACTACAGAACAACTTTCCATCTCCTCATCGCCATAACATAAGGGGAGGTGTTTTTTGCAGTCTACAAAGATAACGCAGAACAATGCTAACTGACAACACCGTAGTACATGCAGACTGTAGAAAGTTAGCACATAAAATTTTGTGGTAGGATTTAAAGGTTATTTTTTTGCATGTATTGAACAAATATAACAAAACACATTCAATGATAGAGTTAACAGACCAAAAAAGGAGGAAATGGGAAAAATGTTTATCAGCTTACAAAGTACAAATAGCCATTTACTAGTACAAAAAGGTGAATGCCATTTTATTTAACAACTATACTCAAGGGCTGGGATGTGAAATCAAACAGTCCAGAAATGTGGATAAAACGCCTCTAATACATTAGCATGAACAAGGGCACGGAACATGAGACCATACATGAACTAAAATTAGAAGCAGACACAGCGTATGCTGGACGTAAAAAGATCTCAATAGTCTATTGTGTTTAGACGCCAGGCACAGGTATAAGTGAACAGTACCCCACAGTCCAGACCCTGGCAATAACAGAGGCGCTCACACTTTGATTGTAGCCCCCATGGTCAGGGGTGTTGTGACAGACTGTGCTGTATAGAGCTGGCATCAGGCCATGCGTCAGACATTATAAAAATCACAATACTGTTAAGTAGTTCTCAGCTTGCCTAGGGGCTTCTCCGGTAACTCAATCGTGCTGTTAACTTTTATTATGATAAATGATTTAGGGCCCTTGAAACATTTTCTTAGCATATTCAAAATCCATATTATATACTACAGACCTTGTTCAGAAACTTTATAGAGTAATTCTCGCACACAAACTCCATTATACCAATGGCAAAATTTTCTGAACCCAAGTCCCTGGATCCCCACAAAGACTTTTGGGCCACAGATCTGTACAAACAAATAAACTTGACCTGGTCTAAAAAGCTAGGTCTACAGATTGATCCCTGTGTCCCCACTAAGCTCTTTGGCCCAGGCTGTACATGGGGACTTGACTAGGGCACAGTTGAGGCCAAATGTACAGCTTGAGACTCCACGGGCATCACACAGGTATTTGAAGACACTACAATGCTCTTGCATATTAGCACCATTGTTAAAGGTCAGGTCAGATTCGCTTTAAGAGAAGAACTCCAGGTTTTAGAAAAATTAACCCTTGTAGTTGGGCTACTCCTGTACTGCACAAGTTAACTTTTCATTTTTCTCTGGGGCAAAAATAAAGAAGAAACGCTTAACTGATCCTTGGTCCCCCCTGGTAGCTAGACCGGTCCCTGAAGCCTCTTCTCCTCCCAGGCTCCAGTGGTCCCAAGGCAGCCTTTCTCAACCATGGGGAGACTCAGATATGAAAGTGGGGCTCCTGATGTGAAGGGGGCTACTGATGCAAAGGGTGAATTTGATGTGAAGGGTGGGGGGGTTATTTGAAGGGAGCACTACTATGTGGAGGGGGAAACCCACTTAAAATCCAATACATTTTAGACTGGGGTGCCTCAAGATTTTGCATGCTTTTAAAGGGTGCCATGAATAAAAAAAAGGGTTGAGAAAAGCTGGTCTAAGGACCAGTGACTTTATCATGTCTAATAAAGGTCTATTAGACGGGAAGATGCTGAGGGACATACCCTAGCTGAAGAGGAGGGGGAGACAGTGAGCAGTTACTGCTGCAGGATAGTGGATCGGGTGAGTAAATCTTCTTTATTTTTGCTCTTAGACCCACTGCTGTAGTACAGCAAAGGTTAATTTTTCTAAAATCCAGATTTCCTCTTTAAGCAGAAAAGCTAAGCTAGTTCCCAATCAGGGCTACGTTTCTATGTGCCGAAGCATCCATCTCTAGAACATAAAATGTTTTTGCAATGCCCATCATTAAAGCTCTGCCGATGAAGGCGCGATGAATCTTGGGAGATTTAGTCTAAGTAAAAAGTCCAGGGAAAGCTTTTTAGTGGATAAATATAACCCAAGGCAAGTTGTATACAGCGCAGACACAGACGATCACCAATTGTTAAAACTTACTCGAAATGAGTAGACAAAGTAGAATCACAGACCAGAACAACTCTGCACGAGGAACTCACTCTAACATATGGAGCGAAATGGTTCCAAAGGAGGGGACTGAAATCCCGGAGAAACCCAGGTGGAGGGGTGAGCGATTAGAGAAAATGGCCTTTCTTTTGTACTGTACGGTTGGGGGCATGTAATTGGAGAGATATTTTTAGAATATTGAACTGGGACTGAAGTACGCTGGTGAATTATTGATCTAAAAAAAAATAATCTGTGCCCGAGAGATTCCAGGTGGAAAAATCCATATGACTTTCCGCTAGAACGTTTACAATATTTGCTAACTATACAAGCATTCCAGGGAGTGAGCGCCCTGTGCGGAGTTGTTCTGGTTTGTTATTGTTGCTCAGTGGACAGCACAGGGAGCGAAGAATCATTATGCAAAGAGGTAAATAATCCTCGATTGCAGATTTAAATGTATGGCTGTACATATATGGGGAAAATGGAAACTTGCTTTGAGATTGATAGTTTAAGGACACTTTAATGTAAGCAAAAGCAGCATTTCAATACAAGAAAACTGCCGGACATTTCTTTAGAATATATAATCAGAAAGCAAACACCTAGGAACATGCTCTGATAGAAGTATTAGGTTCTGTGGCAGTAAAGTGAAAATCTATAAACTGCGTCACCGCCCTGAAACCAATAAGAAGCACATCAGAGACCGGCTACTTCCATTACAGCGTGATCACATGGTGGCATTGCTGTGTGAAAGTCATGTTCACAAACGGGCAAGTGACTCTACCAGCGTCCAATTGAAAGTAATGTGTTGTAACTGGTTTTAGATAAACTCTTCTTTAATGTACTGGAAAAAAGGAAGCCATACCAGAAAAATAAACTTGAGGACATTTATTAAATACATTTTATAGTTAAAAGTAGGCTCTAAAACACATACAGGGAACATGACCTCCATGAGCAAAAGCACAATTCTTCATCCAGGCAGAATTGTAGTCTAAAAATTCACCACAAATCTTTTATTGGTATTCCAATGATCTGGGAACCATTTTGTCCATCATGCAGGACAAGTATTCCCAGACACTCCTACAGTTGGCTCCTTGGTGTTTCTCCCATACACAAAGTCTGATGTTTCAAAGTGCCAAAACTAGTGATGTGCGATGGCTTTGTGCGATCCAAGTTCACCCGAGTTTAACCCAAGCCCATACAAAACTGTCACTGACAGACACCCCTCCAGGGCTACATAACCGAATGGACCGGGAAGGTTGTGTCAGTTAACATTTTAAGCAGGCCTAGGCGCACTTCACTAGTCAGCACAAAGTTGTTTTTTCCTATGACAGCCACTAATCAAATCAAAACCTTCCCGGGAAGTTTTAAAGTGATTGGTAATGCATCAGATGGCGAAGGAGGAAATTACAGTCCACAGATCAGAAGCAGACCCATCCTTCCCATATGTAAAGGGTTCTGTTGAATCTACTTGCAATGGACTACATAAAACTCAGATTAAGGCCAATTTAGGGGACACACTGACTTTGCACAACTACAATAAATTAAAAAAATTAAAAAAACACTAGCATTTTTTTTTTTTTATATAGAGCATAAAAGACATACTGCAAAGTCACAACCCAAAAAAAGTGATTAAAATTAGAAGTAACCTTAAGATGACAATGGGACACATGAACACAAGGCAAAAACCAGACGACTGCCTAGCAAAGGCCAGCCAACAACTCAAGTTCTTGAAAAAAAAATTACTAAAAGGACAACTCAGGAAGGAGGTCAAATGTGAACCACAGGGGTCGTTGGAAAGCGTTCTGATGGTGTACCAGGAAGTCAAAGCAAAGCTTTGTATTATCTCTCGCTTATTTAAAGTTGCTAAAGTATCAACAAATGACTCCCACACCTCAAAAAAACTTCTGTGTCTCCTTCTACAGTTTCGTTGGCTCGGTCCAATTTATTTGAAAGACCAACATCAGTTTATCCAAGAAAAGGTTAAGTGAAACTGCTTCGAGATCCATTTATGGAGGATCGCCTTATTTGCCACTAATGATATCATAGATACAAGCTTTCTACTACACACTGTGATTTAAGCTCCTTGACATTCAAAAGATACCAAGTACTGCCCAAGCTAATTTGATAAATTGCCAGTAACTGAATAAAGCAGGGAACTGTGTGCTTAAAGTATATGTAAAGCCATTTTTTTTTAGTTTTGGCTAGTTTAGGGAAGGGATAAAACCTCTGTCAGGATATTTTTTGTCTGTGCCCTAGTGGGGAAATTTCCCTTCACTTCCTGTCTCAAAGATGCAACAGGAAGTGGGAGGAAATCACCCTAAAGCAAAAGGAAATTCCCATCTTAGCTGTCACAGAAACAATTGTCCACACTGGAAGATTTCCCTTCATTTCTAGCTGTCAAGACAACTCTAAAATGTAAGATTTCCACTTACCTTTTATTAGGGACAGTGGTCACCGGGATAATTAAAGTGGTAAATGTCCCCACCAATGACAAAAAATGTTTTTGCATATTTGACATAAGTGCCATTAGCATGAGCACAGAGCCTCCCCATTCAGAGTATGCGTTTGTTCTATAAATATTCCCCCCAATGCAGTTATGTTTGAAACCCAAATTTGTGGTTCTAGAAACCAAAACATTTATTCTGACATATTCTGCTGTGGCCCTTTCGGAATGTAGCAAGAATAATCCCACAAGGTCACCGCTGCCGCCCTCTGCGCTCTGCCGCCCCGAGGCCGGGCCTCGGTGGCCTTGTGGGAAATCCGGGCCTGTTCACATCATAACTATGCAAGACATGTGGAGTCTTTTGTGCGTCTTGAGTAGCTCCCACTGTGGTGACTGTCAGAATAATGGCCCCTGTTTCTGAAGGGTTCTGGTATGGAACGCATATTGTTGTGTTGTCACTATCTTGGTACACGAGCAAGACCCATCATCGTCTGTTTTAGCATGGCAAATATAAAATGGCAGAATCCATGCCCACTATCCTGGAGCAGGAGGCAGTAAAATAAATGCTCCGCTTATCAATGGCTGCTTTGTGTCTGTGTTACTTAGACTACATAGACAGAATGCCAAAACACAGTCTGGTTGTAAAGAAGAACTCCATCTAAAAATGACCATGCTGCAAACATATACCATTGTTAAAAGGTTTGAACCTACAAACGAGCTACTCTGGCAAGCCAGAAAACATGAATAACCGTTGTCTTCAAATGAGTCATGCACAGATAGACAGGTTGGGGTAGGGAGTTCCAGAGGATGGGAGAGACTCTGGAGAAGTCCTACGGGCAACCATGAGAGGAGGTAATGAGGAAGCTATAGAATGGGAGGAGTGGAGTGGACAGACTAGGTGATATTTTTGAGATGAGGTTTGGGATGTAGCTTGGGACAGAGTTATGGATGGCTTTGTATGTTGCTGTTGATATTTTGAATTCCATTTGTTGGGCAAAGAGAAGCCAGTGGAGGGATTGGCAGGGAGGAGTAGTGGATACTAAACAGCTGGTAAGGTGTCTTTTGCTGTATGACCGGAGGCTTTTGCCTTTTGCTGTATGCCTTTTATTTAGACAGCAAGAAGAAGACACACAGAAATGCTACTACTTTGTTTTTTTAGCCTCTCAGTTACTGCTAGAGCCATGTGTACCCCGAAAAAAGTATGGCTCCTTTACAACCTTCTGTTCCGTTGTGAAGTGTTAGCGTATGGTATTGCACATGTTACTGTCTGGTGTTAAGACAACCTATTCACTTGAAATGGGCTTCCAACACATGGCAATGGGACAAAAAGCAAACCTGCACTTTTTTCTTTAACACAGCACACCACAATGCATGTGTTGCAAGTGGTGTGTGTTAACTTGTGTCGCAGTAACTGCACGGTGTTCCACTGCATAGACTGACTAAAGCCAGCCTAAGAGTTTTACAAAGACAGGAACATTGTAGAGGGGTTTTAGTAGAGGGGATAACCCAGATATAAAAAGTTCCTCTGGCATCTTACTTTAAATAAGCTAAAAACTGTTTGGCTGGGTTCACACCTAGGCGGATTGAAAATGCACGTTTTTCTAACCGCGAATCGCGGTTAAAAAAACGCGCGAAAAACACGTGTTTCCGAGGGATACCTGGCTGTATCCCAATGGAACCGCCCGACCAAAACGCCCCAAAGAAGTACATGTACTTCTTTGGGCGTAGGGCGGTTTCCCGCACGTTCGTACTCGCGGAAAACCGCCCAGATGGGAACCATGCACATTGAAAATAATGGCATTTCCCTGTTTGAGCGTTTTTCCGCGAGTACAAAAGTGCGGAAAAACGCCTAGGTGTGAACCCAGCCTTTGAGCTTAATAACCCAAAAGCAATATCAATATGAGGGCAAAATTTACAGTTTCAAAAATTAGTTGTGGAAGGACACAACAGTTTACAGTAAGAAATAAGTGAATGCTTTAAGAACTTTACGAAGGCCAAAATTGTTCTGTCATCTTAAAAGTAAACTCTGTTCAAACAAAATAAATTTGCATTGAAACCGACTCAAGGACAAAGCATTCTTGCTGAATGGCACTAATATTCACCCTGGTGTTCCATCACCTACAACTCTCTGCCAAAATAGATAAATCCATATATTGCTGGCATCTCTGAATTTTAAACATCCCTGGATCGATCGAGAGAGAGAGAGAGATTTTTTTTCTCTAGTCTAGTCTTGGAGCTGGAAAAGTATCTGTACATGTACTAAGTACGGTACTTGGTATCTGAACATCCCTACTAGAAATGGAGCAGAAATGAAATTCCAGGCCATCCTGCCAGCTAGCTTAAAGTTGGCCATAACTGTTCCAGTTTCGTCCGATTCACAGGAATCGGCCAACATTCCAACAAGGGGGTGGCTTTGCCAGCTCAACAAAAGTTGATTAATCAGTTAATGCTTGACGCAGGAGCCAGGCTTAAAATCAATGGCAAACGTTGACTGCAGCCAATGAGCCGTAGTCACTGTTTGGATATTCTAGCAGCAGGGGACACCAACTGTCTAAATACAATAGCCTGGTAGTGGAGATTCATCCATCCACACTGTTGAAGGGTGGATGAAGGAATCTGTTAAGATTTCTTTGGTTCAGCACTCAGGCTGAACCAAATAAATGTTTTTGTGTATGGCCAGCTTAATGGTACTCCGCACTGTGAAATTATAGCTGGGTTGCCATTTATTGAACAGACCATAAGGCTTTGCTACAAAAGGGACTCTGCAATCTTCCTGCTATATGGGCCAAGTTGCAATTGCTTTTCCTCTAAAGGTACAGAAGCCACAAAGGTTGCACTGATCCATGGTATTTGCACACAGTTGCAGCAGTGGGTAATCATTTGCAGCTGTCAGAAGCCCCTGTAACTACGAAACTCTATCACAGTAGAGAGAAGGGTAAGGTTGAGAGAGAATGCAAAGCATGAAGCGAAACCACATAAAAGCCAGTCAGTCAATGTGTGTGTGCATTCCTTTAGTGCACGCCATTAAAATGCAGTAAAAGCTGCATAAAAAGGCAGCAAACAAATTTCTAGTGTAGAGCTTGTATACCAACAATTTATTCCTAGCATTACTCAGACACCCAACAATAAATTGATGAAATCATAACATACACACATATATATATATATATACATATTAGCGCTGCGGAAATTAACGATTAATTTCTCGATCGTTAAACTTTTTGATCGATTAAAATTATTTTGATCGCTAATGAAAAACACTCAACTCTCTGCCGGCTTCCGGGAGTCCCGTCAGCGATCCGGTGACGTCATGGACATCGACGTCACCGGACTTCTCCCCCTTCCCCGAGTGGCTATGTCGGCTAACCGAGGGAAGGGGAGAGGAGTCCGGTGATGTCGATTTCCGTGATGTCACCGGACTCCTCCCCCTTCCCTTTGTTAGCCGACGGAGCCACTTGGGCTGGTGAGTTTGCCCAAGGAACTTTCTGCACGAGCGCCAGCCAAGGCATTGGCCTATACACTTACAGCACATACACATTATATATATATATATATATACACACACACACACACATACATATATACATACATATACACACACACATTCCACAGTTAGTCACAAAGGGAATGAATGATCTTGCAGCAATGCAGTCACAGAACCACCTGTGCAGATCGGTCTTTATACAATTCCATGAACTGAATACGTATTTGAACATTTCAAAAGCTTACCTAATGAACCCACATCTGGGCCAATGGACTCCACTATAAAGTCTGCTGATTTCCCAACGACACCACCAGAGAGACCAGGGCCCCATGCTCGTACTTTCTGAGGTCCTGCCTCGGGCCCTACCTGAACTTCAAATGGGCTGAGAGGACAAATATAAAGAAAAAAAGGTCAAGTAACTATGTATATAGTATGGACAATATAAAACATAATGGCTGTGTTAATGCTAGTGACAGACTAAAGTATTTAGGTTATTTTAAAATTGCTCCCATAGTTTCACTTTAAAGTAATAAAGATTTGCTTGGTCTTGGCCCCTTTTGCCTCCCATTTTCACTATTGGTGAGTGAAGCTGCCAATCGGAACTTTTCTCATGAATCAAAAATCATGTGGGCAGGGAGGATTTGTATTGCAGAGTAGACCTACTTCAGGCTCAATTCACAAAGCTAAAAACACCAAGATAATGACAGTTATAGTGGAAAAAGTGACAGTTATTTTCAGCCTAGTCCAACGAGATGGGAAAATTACAGTCACATGATTGAAAATAAAGATACTTATCCTTGTGTGATGCTTTGTGAATTGAGTCTTATGCCTCTTCTACAATAAAGGTTTCTTTTGGCAAGCTGCTTTGGAATGTAGACAGAACTGCTCATGCACAGCTCAGTATACATTCTCGGCACACCTTGATGCCATGATAAATTAACTTTGTGTACATAAATGGGGATTATGTTATTCCAGCCTGGTCAGCTGAGAAGGCCAAAAACCTCAAACGAAGCCAGAGAGAAGATATCAGCACCATCAAGGGAGCTCTCAGATGTTGCATTGTTAGAGGGGAAAGTACTGAAGCGGTTAGTTGCGTTTTATGGGCCTAAAGTTGCTATTTACATATAAGAATTTAAGGTTTCAGACCTTCCATGATGCTTTGGCAGCTATATAAAGATATAGTCAGCCACCACTATTATTATTATACAGGATTTATATAGCGCCAACAGTTTGTGCAGCGCTTTACAATACAAGGAAGACATTACAATCACAATACAATTCAAGACAAGATGGTAAGGAGGGCCCTGCCCATGAGGGCTTATAATATAAAAAAGAGGGGAAAGATACATGGGGCAAGTGATGCACTAGATGCCTGCTTTGTATACCTGCCTGCATACTATTACTTTTAAGTTAAACAGGTTGACATCAGAGCACTGAAAAACATGAAAGGTGCAATAACCCACAACAGCCAACTACATATTAGTTTACTCAAGTGAGGTAAGCGAAAGACACATTCCGATCGGCCAAAAATCAGTTAATGAACATCAGTGCTCTTTATGATAACGCTAAACTTACCCCAATGAATGCGTTTCATAAACCAAACCTGATCAATTAATTAAAAATACTTCCTTATTGAACCTTTTTAAAACAACATCTACAGTATTTAAACCAAACCTCATCTATTATTTTGTTACCAACAGCAACATTTATTATAGCAGGCCCACACTTGGACACCATTGCATTGCTGAGTTTTCTTCACCCTCTATGCTGCTCTACATTTTTAATAGAGATGTAGATCATAGATCCAGTCTGCAAGCTACTGAAGATTCCTGTATTAGGATGTTCTACTTTATTACTCTAAAATTTTCAATAGAGCCTTATTCTTCATAAAAAATCCTAAATTCAAATAATAATGCAGCCCCCTTCTGCTGTACAAGATGATGCCCTAAATGGAAGAATGCCTCCCTCTCTGGCATGTTTCCAAATTATTTAAACATCTTGCTAGAATGAAAGACTTGGGTAGAAGAGAAAAAGTATTCCCAGCGACCTTTGCATAGTGTTCACACAATGATCAACCCCAGGACTTGGTTAATGATTTTCTGTATATAACAGAGACTAGGATATCCTTCTCCTGCGGTGAATCTGGAATTTTATGTAACCTAGAAACTTGGAGGCTGTTGCCAGGATTGTTTTGGAATTCAAATGCAAAGCCTAAACTTCTGCTTAAAGCAACCCTGTCACCAACTTCTTCCAATGTCACTAAGGGGCATATTAATAAAGTAGTGAATGTGACATGCACTGCAGGCAAATCTTCCTGCTGTTTGTGTTTGAAATTACAAGGAATTGTTAACCACCAGTGACTGTTTGGTGAATGTCCCATCCCGTACCTCTGCAATACGCCTTTAAAGACTACAGAAGAAGAGAAATACTTCCCTTTCTGGTTGGCAGCATTCTAAAACTTGACTGTATTGCAGATCTTCATCCACGGCTGGAAGCCAACATTTCTCGGGGGTGGAGGGGACGGGGGGGTTGACTACTTAGTCTCCCACCATGCACTATGGTTCCTCCTGTCAGCCCTACATCACTACCGCACACATTCGTGACCTAAGTGTCAGTCAGTGTGAGGGAAGAAAATAGGTCACCAGATGTGACATCTCTTGCCTTGAAGAAGGGACCCACAGGGAAGAAGGGACCCTGTGTGGCCCCGAAACGTCGGCTCATGTTGGATTTCTGTAACATCATTGTCCATTAAAAGGACTCATTCATTTTAACTTATGGAGTGCTGGTGACCTATTTTCTTCAATCTTGTGTTTTGCACAGTGCCATCCGTGAAGTTACTTCGAGCACCATTTATTTGATTGTTGGCCGGGACTGCTGAAAGGTGTGCGGAGGGCACCTCCATCAATTGCATCTGAGTCAGTGTGAGGGAACACAGTGTGAAGCGGTTCCAAGACATTCTGTGTCTCTCCTCTCCAATCACGGAATGTCTTATATTCTTTAAAAAAAAAAAAAATACAAGACATTTTGTAAATGGAGGATAGTGAGGAGGGATGATGTCAGCAGTCCCAGCAGACTCAGAGCTGTGACTCAACACACTATAGCATTCCCATTAGCTCTTTTCATGACAGCTACATAGAAGGTTGTGTAGGGAGATGAAAGGAAGGATGGAGGAGCTGAGCCACCACAGAGAGTATTTAGACGCTCACAGAAGAGGACAGGGGCTACGATATGCAAGAAATGAGCAGGTTGTGCTTTGACTCTTCTGAAGTGCTCAAATTTTCTAACAAGTTCAAAGGTACATTGAAAAATTATATCATACAAGATAGAAAACATAAGTGAACAAAAGTGCATTTCACATTTTGGCCTGGAATTGTTCTTTAATCGTCACAGCAAAGCTAACTTGAAATAAACACATTCCCTAGTGACAATCCAGAATATATGACGAAATACATTCCACACCATCCCAAACAAATCTGAACCGTACATTGCATCTAAGCACACCATGTTTCATTTAAAGTGACATTAAACCCTCAGATTTGTTAACATAAACCAATACTGTAATGTAATCCATGGTTGTTTTCCTTCTCGTTGCTGCTCATTCTTTTAAATCTGTATCTCTTCTCATGCTGGGCAGAACTTCTGTTTTGCAGCAGTCTGCCTTGTCTCTGAAATGGATACATGGAGTCTTTGTGAAGGTCCACAACCTGAGCCAGCACTACAGGAAGAGGCACTCAGCTGCAAAGGGAAGTTCTCCCCAAGCATGAGAAGAGATACAGATTTAAAAGGAAGAGCAGCAAAGAGAAGGGAAACAACCATGGATTACAGTAAGGCACACATTACAGTATTGGTTTATGTTAAAAAATCTGAGGGTTTAATGTCACTTTAAAGGTTACATATTTCTAAAGGCCACTGCAAACATCTCCATCCATAGACCGGGCATGCTATTAAATATTTACAAGACAAGACCCTCATCTTACCTTTTAGGTATGTGATGGCCGCCCCAAGTAATGGTGACCACATATTTCCCAGGGTTCAGGGGGTAATATTCAAACATATACACTCCATCTACGGCCTCCAACTGCTTCACAGGCTCATCCACACCCTCTGCCAAAACATGTCAACACAATGTTAGCTTTATCTGAAAAGCAGCTTGCAGCCACGAAAGAAGAGTAGACAAAATGATATCTCTAAGAAGAAGTGCTGACATTTTCAAACCTCGGACAGGATAACCACAGACTCCAAGATTGTAGATGCTATTGACAAAGCTGGGGATAGGTCTGGAACGTCGAATATTCTCAGCGCTATCAACATCTGTGCAAATTTGCGGTTCACTAAACAGGACATTGTATGGTATCTATACACAGATGTACAGGCTTTCTACTGATAGAGACAAAGACACAGAACACATTGGATACAGCTATCACTATCATGAGATGTCTCAGGAGTTCTGATGTCCCACTAGGGAACAATTAACTGGCTGTCCAGCATTTTACTTGCCGTCATATTTTCATAAATTTTATTATTTTGTTACACCTTTGTGGTCAACAAGGCCAATCTCCTATTAATTTCTGTGGCGAGTTCGTACTTCATGCTTTAGCAGAGTACAAACTTTCCATAGGAATAAAGGAGAGTGCACAGTGCTTTGTAATTCGGACCATATGAAGAATGGAGGTCACACGTGAAACATGAAGGTAAAACAGTGCAGAGCAACCAGTCAGTATAACATGAAAAAATTAACCCATTGGCTGATAAGGGCAATTCTTACAGGTTATACAAATCAACACATCTCAAAATCACCTATTGTGACAAATAAGGTAGGTTAGGGATAATGTGTATGTTGCACCTGGACTGTGGCCCTTCCGGAGTTAAAAAAGATAAAAAAGACAAAGGGTGGAGGCTCTGACTGAGAGGCCATGGGTACGTGACAAAGGGTGGGGCCTGTGAATGAGAGACCACTGGTGCCTGACCAATGGTGTGGGCCTGTGGGAGAGATGCAACAAGTGCCTGACAAAGGGTGGGGCCTCTGGGTAAGTGGCCACAGGAACCTGATAAATCGTGGGGCCTCTCATTGTAAGGAGGAGTTAGACTAGCAATGCAGCAGAAGGAACTATGCTAACCTATCAGACAGTTGAAACTGTTGGCCAGGAAGCTAAAACATTTATGTTCTGGTTCTGCTTAAAGGGCCTCCCATAAAGGAACATTTTGTATTGAAGAATAAGAGTTGGTAGGAAAACTCTTAATCATACATTTTTTTGCCTGTGGACTGCTATGTTGAGATCTGTGTCCCTTGCCTTTTGATACTAATCTCACGTTATATACATGAAGACAGCCAGCACTTTAATGCACAAGATGAAAGCTCTACTGTGGTTTACACATCAGAGGGCTTACATACCTCTTCCTCTAAGTGAAAGGTACAGCTTTCTCCTACAGGAGGTGTTCTGCGAGTCCCTGAAACTTTGATGTGGTTAACACAAATTCTTTAAAGTGCTAGCTGTCTTTATGTATACTGCTACAGAGTACCTCTGAGTTGTCCACCCTCACACAGTACAAGCATTGATAGACATCAACAAATTGTCCACTTATAGATAAATCATGGATGGCAACAGTAACTGCTTAATAACTTAGCGGTGCGTGAATGCCAGGTAATCTTTAAAGTGTAGCAAAGGTAGAACTAGGTGGGCGACTAGGCCCCTGGCTTCTTAAATGTCTTAGCTAAATTGAGTTTGGAACTTTAGCAAGGATATCCCACTGTTTCCATATCTAACAGTTTTAGGTGTTGCCACACACATTTGATATCCTCTTGCACTTTCCATAATATAAAATAAATGAAAGATCCAAAAAGGGACGGTAGGAACCCCTCAAAACAGCCATATCGGGTGTGCAAACTGAGCACATACTGGGGCTCGGTCTGAACCACCTGGCGGTGATACTTGATGAATTCAAAAGTAGTTGAAATTGCCATGTCTATGGCTAGCTTTACAACTCAGCGCACTGACTAATATGTGCATGATGCTACAGTGATTCCAGGGGTTTCCTCCGCTGTAGGCTGCACTGACATACTGACTAATCCGACAAAATATTTGCCTGCATTGTATGTTGATGACACGTGTTCAAAAATTCTAAAACATGTAAGCCTTACAATGCCTCTATAAATAAGTTTAAAAAAAACACAAAAAACAACAACCTAAAATAAATCTGTCCCATTGACAAAAAATGATCTATCCCTCAGAGAACAATAAAACATTATTATTCTAGAGTTTCAACAGACAGCACTTTGTCATGTCCACTCCTTATTCCAAGAGCAGAGAGAAAATAGCTGTGATATCAATTACCTAGACAAGTTATTTTATTTGGCTGCAACAGAGGGGACATTTTTGAATTAAAGTATTATAGTAAATAGACCCCAAGACATTGGGAGTGCTTGCATAGAGTTAAACAATAGCAGACACTTACTTGGCCCCTTCACTGAAACATGGAGGTCACCACTTCCTGCAGTCCTGGTGTCGACCTTAAAATCAGCAGTTTCTCTAATCCGGACGCCTTTGGGCTGCAAGCCACGTCCGCTGGCTCGACAAGCGTTTGGGTTGCAGGCTGTTGACAGGGAAAAAGATAGTAAAACTTACTCAGACATTCAAATACGGATAATACTATCTGTACAATAGCGAAAATGTTCGCCACGCGTCAGATAGGACAGTGCAGGCAGGCATATTAGTCAAAATAGATAAAGCAGGCCTTGGTGAAAGTACGGAATTGTGACACACCACACACAGACTACGAACAGAAAGCTTCTGGGTGTTAGGATACAAACTATTTCACAGGTAGAACAAAATGTAACTAGATGTAAGTTACACTTAATGGGAGATATAGAAGCAACTGTGAACTTGTTTTTGAAGTTGCATGCTCTAGAGCTGCCATACTTCCTTTTATTTCACTACCTGCTGAATTAGCAACTCAAAACAAGCATGCCACCGTAGAATAACCAGGACACCATGGTTTGTATCTCAGCCCAAAGCAAGCCCCAGTAGAAACTGGAATATAAAGGACTACTTAACTTTAAGAGTGAACTTCCCTGCCTATGAATTGCTTTAATATTATGAAAATGTGAAATAATGAAAAGAAAACCTATGGTTTTCATTATGCAACATATATATTGCCATTACACATGCTACGATAAATGGAAAAATAATACTACAATTGCTACGGTTGGACTATGTTGTGACTGCCTAGGTGGGGGATGGAGGGGGAAGTGAAGGACGCTTATGCTTACAACTACAGTGAGATTATGAGCACCACACCTGCAATAAACATTGGGTAATTATGTTATGTTGCATCACCAACTACATGAGATGCTGCAAGGCTGGAGCTGTTCAAGGTGGAACCCAAAATCTAGACTTTATTTAAGTCACTAAGGCATTCTACCACCAGGAACGCTAATGTCTTCCTAGAAGCAAACACCCCTCATTGCATTATTTTGTTACAAGTTTTTGTAATAATACTCAAAAGTACTGAGATATCGTCGAGATGTGCAGGCTTTTTTCCGATTGTCAAAATAATCTTTCTGTACACATGCACATTCGGTCTTTGGAAGAGATTGAGAAGATACCCCTTTGGTGTTGCTCATCTCAACAACAAAAAAATAGCAAAAACATTAGTGATAGGTTGGGAAAATTAGAAAATCCCACCTAGAAATTATCCCCCCAAAAAAGGCCAGTCTGGCTGTATCTGGAGAGGCTACAGAGTGCCCATAGGTATACAACCCATTAATAAATTAAATTATGTTAGGGGACACATTTTACCACACACGTATTAATATGATTAAAGTCTATCGATTTGTCTCTCTCAAAAAGGACCGGAGATAAAACAGATGTCTATAGATGGTCTGTGGGGTCTACTGCAACCAGATTCCAGCTTTCGCTGTATTATAAAGATTAAAATGATAGCTTGAATATAATTTGTCGCTGTTGGCTATGCAAACTTTTAGCCCCACTGTACTTATTGAAGCATAGACAGGAATGAGAAGGGCATGCTGGTAATAAAGTCCTATGACTGAGAGTCACAGATGGCCTCACTGCTTTAAGACATTGGAAAGACCACCAGTTGCGTCCCACTATCCGTCCTCAGCACAAAGACAAAATATGCTTCAGGTACATTATAGCCTAAAGAAAAACTAACACTAGACTAAGAATGTTTCATTAGCAGCTTACAGTGAAACATCTAAAACAGAACCACAAATGGAAATAATGTATATTTACACCAGCAGGGCCTGTAAAATCCAGACAGGAAGCTACAGTCATGTCTACGAGGGGAATGAGCAAAGGGAGAGGGATCTGAGGTCGCCAGCTGATAGAAACAGTAACAACACTTTCAGGGAATACCAGTCTTCACAATGGATGTAACCATGACAAGCATTCAACCAATCTGGGACCTCCGTGGCACCATCTGGAGGCTCAAACAAGGTATGTGTGAATAATTAGCTGACTTATTTTATAGGTATTGCCCTGTGTGGTCCTCTGTGGGAAATGAATGTATAACTCAGCTGAAACTTATTACAGAAGATCTAAAAACTTACTGCTATGAAGAACCACATTAGCAACAGTCCGAAGACAAATATACCAATTACAATGATCTCACATTATTTATTTTACACCCTACGAAATAATATGCTCAATAGACAGTGTAAGGACATGTCTGTCACACGTCTTTCAGCAGCCCGACTTTGATGTCGGCTCTTGGGGAGACAGTATTAAATACTGGGCCTTGCTGAGACTTTTATTAGTATGTTTAGGACCTGTGAAGGATATTGGATGATGGCAACCATCGGAATAATGTGCATTTTGCAGCAAAGGGTATAAAAAGGGTACAAACTGTCCCAGACCCAGCAAGTCTTGACAGTCCAAGAGCATCTGGCGTTCATGTTACCATGGTAGTTCCAATGGCAGTATCTAGGCTTCTGATTGGTGGATACAGAGAATACATTTTGCACATGACGGACTGAGGCATGTAACTATTATTTTGGACACAGACACACACACATAAAAATAAACAAGGGGATGAAATCCAAGCAGCAACCTGCAAACTCTTACCAGCCCTGGCCTGTACACAACTATGAGGCATAAGCTGCGCCGTCCATTATCCCACAAGAGCAGGAGAGATCAGAAGAGGGAAGCAGAGATCTGCAGCAGCAGGAAGGAGGAAGCAGATGAAAGCAAAGCAGTAGAAAGCAAAAAGAGAAATCTCAACAGAGCAAGAAGCCAAGTATCACATCATTGTATAGATCATGAAATATTGCTAAACTAAAAACTGGTAGGATCTCAGGAAGAAGCAGTCAAGCAAATCACATTAACAAAATCATCTCCATCCTCAACCACTGCATATGAAAGTTCCAGCAAATTTGTTTTTTGATCAGTGTACTTTCAGTTTCACCATTTATAGAACAATTGATGCATGATATATACAGTATTGCCAATTATCCCTTATATTCGGAGACAGTACCAGGTTTTTTCTCTCATTTTCATTTAAAATTGTTACCTTTATCACAAGATTGCATAACTGGACTGTATTCAGTTTTTTTTAATCTGTGTCCTTTTGGTGTTTTCATTTAAAGTGGACCTTTTAATGAAAAACAGAAGGTCCGCTTTCTTGCCAACCCCCGCTACCCAAGGAAAACTAGCTGAGAAGAAAAATGATTTCATACCAAAAAACAAACAACAACAACAACAACAAAAACCCTCGGTCCAGATTTCCGCCACTTCTGGCAGGTCCAGGTGACATCCCTGTACCTCAAAACAGCCCCTATAAATACCTCAAACGGTTCCCAGTCCATTGCTGATGTGAATTCCCGTGTCCAAGAGGCAGCCATCTGCTCTTGCTGGAAGAGTTCAAATCTGGGACCAGGATATTTTTTCAGCTTTTGTTCTTGTGAAGTCTTAACTTTCAATTTTATTTTTTTTGTAGCCATTTTCTGTTTGGGCAGCAGGGGGATTACAGTAAAGCCAACCCTCCATTTGAATGAAAGGTCCGCTTAAGGCCTTGTTCACACCAAGCGTGGAGCAGGTGCAGAGCAGAGCCGTTGCAGAACAGATCAAAACTGCGTCCAATGTATTCCAATGGTATTTTTTGCTCCAGTTCACATCGCAGCGTGCAGTTCCAGAGCAGGTGAAAGAACTGCAGCAAGCCCCATTTTACCTGCTCTGGAACGCATGCAAACGCATCAAAAACGCATGCAAATGCCTGGAACGCACTGAAAGCCCATGTTAAACTAAAAAAAAATAATATATTTTTTTTTAACCAAAAACGTCCAGGAACGCATCAAAAACACGGCACAACGCACTGCGTGTGCAGAAACCTGAGCAGATCTGCTCTGCATTTGGTGTGAACAAGGCCTTACTGTTGTGCCAGAGTTGGCAACTTAGGAGGGTCAGCAATCTGAGCAATTTGGCTCTGAAATGCTTTGCACAGTGCTGACAGTCTAACCCTGTGAACATGCTTACAGGAGGGGAAAGCACATGGATAACTATGGCTCCTTTGTTGTCCAATAACAAGCTGGGGTGGGTCCAAAACCAAACAGTATTTGTTAACTGTACTGTAGTCTACAGGAAGGTCCAAGTAAAAATATATGGCTGTATTTCCCAGTAAGCAAGTTTATTGTATCTGTACGTATAATGAGAACCAATACCACGCTATGCAGCAGTTCACAATATATCGATATACTGTATACAGTTTTATGTATCGTAAAGGCTAAAGCAGTCTTGACATCCCTTCAAAGCTTTGCCAGTAATGACATCCCTAACACTTCATTTCCTGTTCACTGGAGCTACAGAGACTAAAATCTTTGCAATGCAACAGTGAAACCTGCTAATCTGACTGCTACGGAATAGCTTTGAGTTAGCACTTTGCTAATGCCCCAGTTCATCTTTTTTTTTTTCTATAGATATTTAACTATTACAGAGTCCTCCCTAAATGTTGGTCCTTAGACATGCAAATTTTCAGATTCAGGTTTGAAGGAAGCTATTAAACTGATTTGTGGAAAACAGTGCACAGGAGTTTTATACAAAACTTTGATACTTACGTTCCCCAACGTTGACCACATAAGGACTTTTAGGTATTGCTTCCCCACCAAATGTGACACTGACAGAATGAGGTCCAGGCTTTACTGGCTTGTAGGTGCATCGAAATACACAATTTCCTTTATCTTCAAGGGCAATATCCACAGTATTGTTTCTCCCCTGAGGATCGGTCACTTCTATTCCGATATCTCCAACACCAGCACCTACAGGGGAAGAATATATTGTAAAAGGTTTAAAAAGCTGAACTCTAGGTAGATAATAAAAAAAAGACTCACCAATTCAGTTAAGTACTCATTAAAAAAGCATTGCATGTTTTTTTAAAATTAATTTAACTGGTCTAAGTACATTAATGTATTTTTATATTAGCTTCTTGTAGTCCTCTACACAACGGGCCTAGGAGAGGGAGGGACAGGCAGTTGGACTTAACTACAGTGCACAGATTTGTCAGTCTAACACAGGGAACTTTAGTTTTCTGTCCCAGGGTGACAAGGCTCACTCTGTATACCCCAAGCCAGGAAGTGTCTGGATTACAGAACCCATTTTACCTTTTTTCCCCATCTTTATAGGCAGGAGGCGTGCTCAGGGGAGTAACCACAAATCATGGGCTTCCATAGCAAAAGTTGGATGGGGACCCCCAGAGAACATCAGCTGCCTTCTTAGGTTTGAGCTTTTTAACCGAGGTGATGCGCTGGGATTTTTTACTGCTTCAGTAAGGCTGCATTAAAGGGTTATTAAACCCTCCAGTTTTTTTTGCATATATCTACTACTAGCAAGCAGTAGATATATGCAAAAAAAGTAAAAAAACAAACAAACCACCTTTTAAAAACAGGTTAAAACTTACCTGCGTCTTCGCCACGCGCTTTCTATGGAGCAGCGTGCACCCACACAGACTCCGTGGGACATCAGAGAAGAGGACAGAGGAGTTAGCGCTGGATCAGAGACCGGCACCAGTGCTGGAGGGACAGCTGAAAGGGGCAGTAAGGAAGAAGATGATCGAATGAAGAGGCATCATTTAAGGTAAGTCCTGACATTAACATTGGGTGGTGGTGGTGGTGGGGCGATAGCCTTTAATGTTACTTTAAGTGAGCAGGCTAAATTTCAGAGTGGCTGGACCGTAGTAGAAGTTCTGAGGGGGGAAAGAAACAAAAACGACATGACTCTCACCAAGATCCTGATGACTCCTCATAAGCTTTCTTCTAAACTGTGGACTTTACAGTTTTATTTGCCTCAGTGGTCTTCTTGATGCCCCTTTCCCCGCCACCACGATGAGGCCCTATAGCAGCTGGTGGGCTTCTATGCCTATAGTTATGCCACTAGATGTTCTGTAGAAGTAAACTGGACAGGGCTAAACACTGCTTGAGATGATGGACAAAACCTTATGAACTCAGAGAATTTCTGAAAGGATAGACATTTGTTTGTTGGCACTTGATCGAACTGATAAAATACTTTGATTGGTATACTTAACTGGCCAAGAAGGCAAATAAGAGAAGCCCATTGTTAGGGTTTACATAACTTTAATTCATACCATTGCAGCAATTGTAGCCTCAAGACAGCTGACAACTAGACGTTTTTACAATGGCATTCTATATATATTATAAAGTATATATTTCCCTCAGTAGAGGATTTCATTAACACCACAGTTGGCTCAGTCAGGTTAAATGTATTGATTAAAAAAAAGTCTAACATTTAAATTACAATATGTTAAAAATCAACATACAGTATAAATAAAAAGATGACATTTTAAGCTTAAAGTGCCTCTATGCGGAAACTATTCTGAAACACAGCATGTGACATTTCGCATGTCTCCCTGCTAAATGCTCTGATATGCCAGTTATGGTCCGGATAGTGATTGCACTGTATGAAACCTTGCCTGGAGTAATTAAATAAGCAAACAGCAACTCACAAGAGTTCTACTGTAGCCAATGAATTCTTAGGCAAATTCCAAAGGTTGAACTTCCTATATTAAAAAAAAGAGGGTGTGCAGATGTGATATCCAAACATTTAAGGTCTTTATTTTCTGAAATGTGTGCTCGGGGATAAATCTATAAATAACATCTCTGGTGAAAAAAACAAAAGATGAGAACTCTTGATAAAGAATTTAACTATGGAATTCTTGGATCCCCAGAGTATATTTAAAGCATTGCCATTTGGCAGGTTCAATAGACAATTAAAGTGTGTCTAGACCAAGAACAAAAATATCATATATTGCAGCTTATCGGTCATTTGCTGTGGTGCCTTAGTTTCTTTTTTGTAGGATTTCCCCCTTTATTTCTACTTGGTGATCCTGCCAGTAATACACGAAGGCAGCCTTTCTCAACCAGGGTGCCTTTTGTCTTCATCAGGGGTCGCTCAACATTTTTACACAGTGTCATGCCTCTGATGTGAAAAGGGCTTCTTATGTGATGAGGGCTCCTACAATGAAAGGGAGCTCCTATTGTAAAGGGGACTCTGAAATTAAAAGGGGTGGGAGGTCCTGATGTGAAGGGGCTGCCCTATTGTGAAGAGGGAATCCCACTTTTTTTATGTGTGTGCTTTTCTGTGGGGTCACCCCTTAACATCCATACCAAACCCTATTTTGGATCAGGTATGGGTTGGAGTCTGGTATAGATTTTGGAGAGACCACGTTATCTTTTACATTTACTCATATACAGTTTGTACAATTTTGATTTTAAAGGGTGCTGCGACTGAAAAAGAGTTGAGAAGCTGCATAGGGCGACAATGCTCACTGGCCGTACTCTATCTGCGGAGGAACAGCTTTGTCCCCCTAGGACAGAACTATGACTTCTTCCTTTCTTCTACAAAAAATTGGAGGGGGGCGCCATTTTGTAGTCCTTCGAGAGAAATGGGAACAATGTAACTGATATGAGTGCAGTGGAGGCACAGAGCACAGGAAGTTATCAACTCACAAGACTTCTAGCAAGATCAACAGGTATCGTTTGGATTAGAGATAAACAGACAAAATAATAGTATATTTACCAGATCAAAAGGAAGCAAACAAGAGAAGTATATTGTTTAGGTTTACATACACTGTAAATTCTAACTGCTAATCAGGAGAAATAGAAGAAAGCAGAAAACCATTCCCAATACTGAGCCTGGCCACTCTGTCAGTATCGATTATGGCGGTTAACCGTGATTTTACACACAAAAGCAGTTTATGTTTGCACAGTGCTCGACGTCAGTCTGCGGGGACACTGTGGTGTAGACACTGGAGGAAGCATCAGCAGCTTCCATCCTCAGTGCTCATAGAAGAAAGCGCACCAGTGTTTTGCTTGGCTCAGCAACGCTAGACGGTGCTCAGTGGAATAAGAACATCCTTTGTGTTTTTCTGTTCTAAAATTAGCAGCACAGGAGGAATTGGCTAATATTTCAAGCCAGGCTCTATTACCAAAGCAATCGTATTAGCTAAACAGAGGAGCGTGGAAAGACTAACACAAAGTGACATATGAGTGTAATTATACCCACACTAGGACATAAGTCATTTTCATTTTCTCCCTTGCAAAACTATAATGTTTAGGTATTAACACTACATGCATGGTATCATTACACACACACAGAATAATACCCAATACCAGACCACTTTCAAAGCATTTTACATTCTACAGCGTGCCCTGCGTTTTGGACAGAATTCATGGACAGAAAACATGTCTAACAGGTTAGATGAATACTGAAATATTTTGTAACACTAGGAACATTAAAGAGCAACTCTGGGCAACAACTGGCCTCACTCAAACTGAAACTGTGCAAGTAGAGCAAAATTATTTCACACAATGTAACATAATTGGGGTTTTATAAAATTTTGACCATGATCCATTGCTAAAGAGTAAAGTGTCTACATATGGGACTGCAGCCCCTTGCCAATTATTCCTGTGCAATATCCCTCCATAATCATAATGAACATACGTATTAAGATGCTACATATGTAGTACAACCCGTAGGACCTCAGGTGGCAGAGTTGGCAACTTTGAAATTCAGAGCTTTAGGAGACTGGATTATTGAAGACCATAGGGGAACACAGTATAATGGATCAGTACCGATATGAAAATTACAGGCACTGTACAGGAAGACTGTATCAAAGATCTACTTAGATGACAGTGTTTCAACTTAAATTGGAGTGTACTTGTCATGAGGGAAAGATAGATGGATGATGAAGACAGCAACTGTGAGAACAACAAATTATACGCACTTAAAAGGAGAACTATGGGTTGTCGGCCTAGAACTATGAGGTGAGTGAAAAGCACTCACCTCATAGTTCTCCTTTAATCTGCAGCTACAGTTCTGAAGATGATATGAACAGTTCAATACATTTTGATTAGCTTGTAGTTTAGGCTAATCCTCATTCACGTCCCCACCATTGTTTCCATGCTATGGGTAGTGACCAAATACAAATGGGGAAAACCAAGGTTTGGGTTCAAATTTCTAGGATGAACGTACAAAGTAATCCAGGGGCAATTTGATGTTTAGCAGATGCTTATTTGACTCAAGAGGGGTAATTATTATTATTACTACATAGTATTTATATAGCGCCAAACAGTTTGTGCAGCGCTTTACAATATAAGGAAGACATTACAGTTACAATACAATTCAAGACAAGATGGTAAAAGGGCCCTGCCCCTGAGGGCTTACAATCTAAAAGAGGAGGGGGAAATGATACATGAGGTAGCTGTGGGAATGAATTATGTGAGAATGTGAAGGTTCAGTGGTTAGGTTGAGGTGGGATAGGCTTCCCTGAAGAGATGAGTTTTTAGGGAACGCCTAAAGGCAGTCAAGGTGGGAGATAGACGGACAGGTTGGGGTAAGGAGTTCCAGAGGATGGGAGAGACTCTAGAGAAGTCCTGGAGGCGAGTATGGGAGGAGTGGACAAGGGAGCTGGAAAGCAGGAGGTCAATGGATGAGCGGAGGGGACGTTTAGGGTGATACTTTGAGACAAGGTCTGAGATATATCCGGGGGCAGAGTTGTGGATGAGAGTTGTGGTGCCTTGAGCAAGTTTCAGGGTTAATGCTTTACTTACGTTTGGATTTGCATAGAAGTCGGATCTCTACGTGTCTTTGAGGTTTTTTTTTTTAGAGTAGAAAATCATGTGTAATGCATTATGTGTCAGAGAAGCACTGTTGCTCTCTGTACGGAAGCAGTGGTCTCTCTGTAGTGTTCTATTCACAGCTAGAGCCCAGCAATCAACAAAGCTCTTGCATCTTGCTGTGACTAAGTGGGGGTGTAGCAGACCATATCAGAGAAATTGCTGCTTTCACACAGAGAGCATGGGTCCTTGTTTGCACCAAAGTATAGGACACATTGCTTTCCACTCTTCTTGGGGCTGCTTTACAAAGAAAAGTAATGCTAAGACACTGAAAACATAGACAGCATTTCCCTGCACACTAAAATTATATAAAGCATACGACCTAAAACTTCAACTGGGCTTGAATATTAAAGGTACTCCAAGAAAGTGCAAATGGGAGGCACCCTCAGGCAAACGCTAGGAAAAATACATGCCAGCCGCTAGGGAAGGAGATGAAAGATGAGTTGAGTTGCAATATTGTAAAGCTGTTACGAGGCCAGAAATTAGAAGGGTGTTACAAAGTGGCCAATGGCAGTATTTCTCTGGACTAAGCACCTTTTGGGGAAACACTCTTGCATAGTATACATAACAATAAAAATAATTCTGGAGCCATGCCACAACTTCAGAGCTTTGATAAACATACAAATAAGAGAGGAATTAAGAACAGAGCAATACACACCTGCAGTATAAATGTCGAAGTAAGTGGGTTTATTGGCATTGTTACCAGTTGCCTCCAATCCAGGGCCTTTAGCTGTCACTTTACTGGCGTCTCCCTGAGCCTTCTCAACATTCACTTCAAATGGGCTCTTTGAAATGTGCTGACCGGCAAAGAGCACAGTAACCTATAAAACACAACATAAAACACAAGGAGTTTGGGAAGCGTGCACGGCTCAGAAATGGGTTTAACTTGCAACAGATTCAAGTGTGGAGTGTTAAAAGATTGACACTGCCATAAAACTGGGGTGGGCCGATGCCTGTCTTGGCTTGTTAAGTGTTATAGTTCCCAAAATGAAGATCAGTTTAGCACCAAAGGCTTCCAGATAGATTACACATATTCATTTCTTTCAAGACGTGTCTGGGTCTATGATAAAATAACTTTTTATATACGTGGGAGAACCTTGAATCAAAGATGATCTTGTAAAAAAAAAAAAGTGATGTAATTCTGCAAAGTTGTCAGGCAGCCCATCTCACAAATGTCGACACACAGCAAAAAATGTAAAAGATGGCTTTGGGGAAGCCTTATGTCATGGCTGGACTGCCTGTGTCAACAACTTGTTAATGACATCAGCTTCACAACCTATATCTGCCGTGAGCCAAGTAAGTCTAAGCAGAGACTTCTAGGATGATGGATGGCTTATAAAATGACTTGGTTTTAGGGGGTCCTTCCGACCAAAATCACTTAAGATGCTGCTAAACCTTTTTAATACGGCAATGAGTAACGTACAAAGTACAAAAAACCTGGAGCAACCAATCAGAATCCACCACTCACTCGTCTGGTTCAGCTACTGAAAGTCATTCTTTACCATATTAAGAATCAAGAAGTGCAGAGGCTCCCGAAGACGGAGTGATTTTCTCATACAACCAGTTACAATCTGATTGGGAAACAATCCTATGTTTACAGGGCCTTAAGACATGACTTGAGTAAGTTCTAGAAGCACTCTTGGCAATATCAAATGTGCCAGAAACATACAAGAATGAAGTTTTGCTTTAACAAGTTCAAAGTTTGAAACCTTTAATGGAGAACTCCACTGATAATGTACATACTATGACTGCCACACCAACTATTCAATAATGTAATTTAGTTAAAGGTTTTTAGCAAAAATAAACACTGGCCAAAGACCAGACCATTACAGAGCGCTGCCCCCAAGGGACAAATCGTAGGTTTACCAAGCTGTAACGTTTGGGCAAGTGTACTTAAGAGAGATGGGATTAGTGTTAGTCAGTTCAAGAAGCAGTGCAACATCAATCTGAAGTTGAGTAATGTTTTAGAGGCATGTCCCTTTAATCCCTTTAAACCAGACCCTTAAAAGAAAAAGCTGTATGCATATTTTCAGACAAAAAGGTCCCTTAATCTGCTTAATGCTTACGTGGATGCCTAATGGGGATTTAATTACTGACATTATCGCTGGATCATGGATACTTAGTGTTTTTCAGCTGGTGCCAGGTTTTGTAGCATTCATCGCCAAGAAATTAGGTATATTTTTCTTTAGGCATTTTTATGCTACTCATTACTTGTGCAAATACTTCTAAACTGCTGAGCATGTCAACCACATGTTTCTTGTAACTCTCCATAAAAAACGTATTCTTTAAGCTAAGCAGAGTGACAAAGGTGTATACAGTATTTATAAAAGGTACTAATGATTGATTCACTGATCATCTACAACATTTTCGCTGTCAGACAACTGTTTAAAGACACGTTAATAAGGTCCATCTAATGGCCAGGTTCGTTGATGCAGCCGTCAGAGTGAGCCCATTTCACTGTTATTTACCATTTATCTCTTTTTCATACTCTTCATGGAGAAATTCCGGTCTTGGGTAACATTTATCGGCTTTGAATCCTGTCAGACATTCACCATTTTCAAATAGTAAACTTCTACAGAAGACCCACCGGCACTTGGCCGCTGGTGCACGTTTGACACCCAGGATTTTAGCAGACAGATCTTGCTTTATATGCTAGTACTGGAGGGATGAATTTCCTTTTATTACAAGAAAAGGGTGGTTTAAAAATGGGCTTTAAATGGCTCCTGAGTGTTCTAAAAACTATGATTTCATCCATCTAGGATCTTTTCTTTGGACAAAATTGTCTTTTTTTCCACACAAAAAACTACCAAAACACACCAAAGGTAAAACAAAAAACCAACAAACCTAAATACACACTCCCAGAACAAAAACACTCTAAATAAAAGCAAATAATACCAAGCAAATTTTGCCTAAGCATCTCAGTGAGCAAAAAGTCAGAATTTCTACTTTGCTAATGAAAAATGGGCAAAGTGATCCCTTAAGAAAATTCTTTGTGATAAAACCAGTGGTGGGAGGAGGGAGCCTGTGACATCACTTAGCTTGGTCACACCATCACCAGGGGATGGAATTAAAGCTTTCTGTGCAATTATAATGACAGAAAATGGCATGAGTCGCATGGGCCACACTAAAGAGGAACTTTGCCTATACTTTCAAAACAAAACAACAAAGACACATTTAGAAATATTTAGTAATGACAATCTACAAACGCATGCTTCTAAATAATTGCCAGCTTTTTAATCTTTGTATACCTTGTTTTTCTTTTCTTCTCCAGTCTTCTTCTAACACTTGCCATTTTAACTAAGGGCAGGTTACTAGATCTCCCTTTACGTCCTGAACTCTGGCACATGCGACTAGGACACGTGACAATGCACATCATCTCAGGGGAGGAAACTGCCTTTCCCTGAGATCTCGTGCGATTACATATGAGATTTCCCAGGAATGCTCTGCTGATGTAACCCTCCCAGGATGCAACACTTGGGCACATTACATCACTTTTGCCAAACCAGCAAGTAGATAACAAGAAGTTGTGAGAAAGATGAAAACATGTTTATTTAACTAGTGAATGTAAGATGATTTCATATTAGCATGCGGAGCTGCATGCTGCTGTGATTTTTAACAAAGCAGATAGTATTGTCCATCTGCGCCACCTACACTAGTTACTATTTCAGCGCAAATCAGACATTGGTGTGGATACCGAGCCTCATTAGCAAAGGAATTTTGACAGTTTTTAATATAGAAACCCTGCACTACTCTTCTAACCTGAGAAAAATAGAGTTAATTCCCACCCACAGAGCTTTCTGATGCTGGTAATAGTTATGCACCTGGATATGTGAATGTGTTAACTGTTTTATGTAGTTTTGTGTATATGAATAAATTGTGCTGATAATAAAAAAGAGCAACTTTTCCTACAATTATACCATGTTACATATATTGTCAGTACGGAATAGTAAAGATCAGAGGTAGGCAACCTCGGCACTCCAGCTGTTGTGGGACTACAAGTCCCACGAGGCACTGCAAGACTTTGCCAGCCAAAGGCATGAAGGTATTTGTAGTCTCTACACAGTGCCGAGGTTGCCTAACCCTGGTATAGATCAATAAAAATAATGAACGGCGTGTTTACCTTGTGCATACCAGTCACTTTGGGAAAGTACTCCACGGAGAAGGTCTTGTTCTTGTCATTGTTGCCTGTGACCTTGGCCTTCACAAAGACAAGCACAGGTTAATAGCTAAACTGGTAAGCGGCATTATTAGAATACTGTACATATTTGGCATAACTGCTACCCTGCAACACAATTACATCACTGAAAAAAAAGACAGCTGGGTTTTTTTCATTAAAACATAATACAGGCTGACAGAAGAGTTAGCGGTGGGAGGAGAAGTGGGGCCATTCAATTTCCTTGCACAAGTATCTATGAGCAAACCACAAAGAATACTTTTTAGTGGTCAGGTTATTAACATTCCTTGCAAATGCGTTGCTAAAGGTTACAGCACATACTTTGAGCATTGCTCTTCACCTAATTAAATAAGCCTGTATACATTGCAGTATGTATAAACTGTGACATTTACATGGCAAGCTACTTCTTGCTTCTACATGCCAAACACACTGGGGACATTTATCAATTCTACTGCATGGCAAACCAGTGCTAAAGGAAGGGGGATGCAGTGAGACAATTTGTGAGACAGATTTATTACAAGGTTACATAAGGAGTCATAAGTTCTTTGCTTAGCTGCTCTTTAGTAGCACTATGACAGAATAAAAACTGACCCTGACCACATCTTAATTATGCGACTGTTTACACTGAAAATCTGTCTCATCTTCAGTAATAAATCTGTCCTAAAACTTAGCAAACTGTCACATTTGGCTGCCTAGGGATACAAACACACAGACCTGTAAACCTGTCCCAGAGACTTTTCTGAAGGCGAGGCAGTCTGATTTCCCACTAATTGTGTTGCTAATGTGTTTGATAAGTGTCCTCCATTGAGACACTCCACCCAGCCATCCCATTCCTTCCTCATGCCCTACCCAAATCCAACCATATGACCTCTTCTAACCCTCTTCACACCCAAAAGTAATCTGAACCACAGTCTTGACTACGGAAAATCATATTTCCAATGACCTTTGAGGCTTGCACTGCCTGCTTGCAGACGTCGCAAGGTTGGAAGTTGGAACCCCTTCCTTTTCTTTATTTTTTTCTGTTTGAAGTCAGTTGAATGCTAAATCCTTTGGTGTTCGCTATATGCACATTTGTACTGTGTAACTATGGGTCAATTTTAGACCATGTTAAACATAAAGTTAATACATCTACTGAACCAAAAAAAGTATATGTATTATTGTGGATTTTATAATGGCCATTTATACCTTTCTTCATGTATTGTTAAATACAACCATCTCTGCAAGTGGATGCTAGATATTGCATCTGGTTCCCTTCCAGTAAGCAATAATGTTGCTTGACAAGTACCATTAAATATAGACATTAACTTAATAAGCAACTGTGAACAATAGAACAAGCATTCCACTGTTTCTAACAACTGTAAAAGCAAGGTAGAATCCCAAGCAGAAATACAGATGTGTGATCTGAGTGCAGCCCAGAGTGATCTGGAATATACTTCAGAAAGTTATGACAAACTGCATACAGCTTTGACACAACACATCTGCCATGACATTTTCTTTACAAGACTTCCATGTGAAGCCCAAGAACACCAACCTCTTCTCTCAATCCTTCAGGGTCCTCCACAAAGACAAGGACCTCCCCTTGTCCAGCGCTGATGGTTTCCACAGTGAATGGTGCGGGTCTTTTCACCATGTTCCCAGTTGGCTCAACACCTGTAAAAATATTAAATATAAATACACTTTGGTCATGGACGTCATAGAACATTGGCACTCTCCACTTTTTTGCTATGAGACAAAACACACACAAAGAATGTGCAGCGAGATGTGAATGAAAGGGTAGAACATTTGACAACCTTCCTAATTCTGCTTTAGTTTTGGCTTTTTTTCTATTAGTGGAGCTTTTCTGAAGAAGACAAGCAGGACAGTGACCGAGCACCTTCTAGCAGTATGGTACCATATATAATTGCACTTATCTCACCCCCAGCACATTCAGTATAGGTTTTACTTGCCTACAAACTGGCCTTTCCAAAACCGTCACTGGGTGGTCTGCCCTGTGCCACTGACCATCTATGATGGGGGCTGTGGGTCATTTGGGGGGTGTTTGTAATGTCCTAGAATTTTCATTTGATATGTTTAAACAGGAAGCAATGGAACCAATTTTTTCAAAAATGTTTAGTCTTTTTTTCCTTTATATAGTGAAATATAAAAACCCCAGTGGTTATTAAATACCATCAAAAGAAAGCTCTGTCCAACTCAAAAAATTATATAACATTTATTTGCATACAGTTGTATTACCAAAGTAATTGTGAGTCAAAATGTCACAGCACTGAAAACTGAACAATGGCGGAGACAGGAAAAGGGTGCAACATGATGGTATTGAGGTGGTTAATAACGAAAAATAAAACTTTAAAGAGGGCAATACCTACCTTCTCTACCCTCCTTATCGGAGGCATATTAGTTTAAAACCTCAGTGGCATACCTAGTGCATAAAATGTTTTTAAACCCTACACCCCCCGCCCCCCTCCTAATTGTTAAGATTATTGCTACTAAAAATCATGTAATGTAATGTAATGAATACATCCAAAAATCAAATGCAGAAAGTTCAGCAGTCAAGTGTATGTAATGAACAGCACAGGTAACGGAGTACAGAGGACAGATCAACACCTGGGGTATGCATTGTGCACAATAGTCATTGTATTGGCCCCTTACGTTGGTCAGCAGGGAAGTGGCCCTTTGCACTGGCGGTCAGCGGGGAAGTGGCCCTTTGCACTGGCGGTCAGCGGGGAAGTGGCCCTTTGCACTGGCGGTCAATGAATGAACATCCCCTTACAATTGTGATGAGTAAAGTAGTAGCCCCTTACATTGATGGTCACTGGAGATTTAGCCCTTTACACTGGTCATTGAAGAACAACCTATATTTGTGGTCAATAGTAAATTGCCTCTTTATATTGGTGGTTAGTGGGAGCTCAGCTAAATACATTATGGGTGTCACACTATACTGCTCCCACACTGCTTTTGGTGGCTCTGCTGAGTGCTATCCCTGACTTTATTAATGACATTCCTTCGAATGGTTCATAAATCATCTACGTAAGCTCTACACCCCAGGTCAGACTGCTTCTACCATACTACATTGTTTCCCACCCAGTGTGCCACGGTTACTCCTCATGAATGACAGAATATGACTGCTTGGTGGTCAGACCATTTGCAAACACGGGATCATTGTGAAATGTTAGCTATACACTTTAGAACACAGCAGAATGGCGTGCTTTCAAGCTACATAGTGGTAAAAAGGTGGTATAGCATGCAATTTTACAAAGAAACGTAGATCCTTATATAACCCAACATTACAAGCAGCCTAGTCACCAAAATAAAAATCTCCCCTTATATATTTTCTCACTAGGGCTTAGCAGCAATGGGTGTGCTAATGAAATGTTTCACACCGTTCTGTCACCACGCCTGTGTCTTTGCAGGATAAAAATGTCTCCTTAGGATTAGAGTGATCATGAAGCTCTCCAATATAAGATGATAATTTGCGTGTTTACTCAAAACGAACATAATACATGAACATGACAGAGCAGCACATAAATCTAGTCTGCAAGGGCTGTATTTACCAGTAAGTACTTAATTGGATATATCAATAGCTAAAGAAAACAATGCTACTGGCTTCATTACTTTCATAAAAAGGATTTGGCAAAGTATTGCATAATTTTTTTTTTTTTTTTTTTTTTAAAGCCCCAAAAACATGCAACTATTACAATCACATTTGCTGTTAGGAACCATGACGTGCCTTAAAATAAGTCTACACCCCTTACAGCATATTATAGCATTAATCACACGCTAAGAATCAATGTAGGCACATAGGGGTCTGTTTATAAACAAAGCAGTAAAAGAAAATGGCAACCAAAGTTTAGATACTGCCACCAGTGAACAGGTTTCTTCTTTCATTCCCTGCAACAATTAGACTGGGAATCGGCACAAATTGTCGGCATTATATAAATTCTGGATAATAATAATAATGTTATTACTCTTTTTCCCTTTTCTTTTCTACAGATTATTAACATAAATATGGTGACTAAGAAGAAGAGTCACCTTTATTCAAATGTGCTTGCAAATTTAAACTCAAGCAAATAAAATCTCTAAACAGGCCTTTCTCAACAGAGCAGCTAGGCATAGGCCGGTAAACATGTGAAAAAGGTACCTAGAGTTACATCTGCTTAAAAAATAAATGTACTAAAATTAGGGATGCATGGAAACCGTACTCGTACTCGCCCAAATGCTCCGATACCTAGCCCGATACTTGAGTTTCTGATTGCGACGAGGGAGCATGGAGTCAGCTTCCCGGCCTATCAGGACGCCGGGCAGCGTATATTGACTCGCTGCACAGCTTCTTGATTGGTCAGGAAGCTGGTCAATCAGGAAGCCGGGTGCCGTGTAATGACGTGGCGCCTGGCTTTCTAAATGGCTGGGAAGCCGGCTTCATGCCCCCTTGTCACCTAGTGATGAGAATCATGGAGATGACTTCCCAGCTAATCGGGAAGCCAGGAACCGCGTCATTACACGGCACCCGGCTTCCTGATTGGCCAGCTTCCCGACCAACCAAGAAGCCGGGCAGCGAGTCATTACACGGTATTGGCGAGTACCGGAAAACAAATACAGTACTCGATACCAAAAAAACGGTATCAGTGCATCCCTAACAAAAATACTATGGGGTATATTTATAAAAGAGTGAATGCAACATTCACTGCAGGTACATCTTGCTGGTACATGTGTTTCAAACTCCAGTGACTGATTCGCCTGCAGTGAATGTCACAGC